>NW_027263533.1:7775749-7783338 GCF_042370955.1 Sodiomyces alcalophilus JCM 7366
AGGTAATAGCGAAGTTAGTATTATTAGTATAGGTAAGTTACTCGGTTAGGAAAGGTACGCTATAGGGGCTCCTTATATAGAAGGAAGGACTCTATAGCCCGCTTATAAATAATAATAATATCCTTACACAGAACATTAATTAATCATATAACTATAAAGGCTCGCCTCGAGTACTTCTTAACGAGCAGAGAGCTTATTTAAGAAGCTGCTAGAAGGCGTTATTTAATTAAATAATAACGCTTTACGAACCTATACCGAAAATTAATAGCTTATCGAGAGGAGGAGGAGGGTAATATTACGGGTGAACCCCGTGGAGATAATCCGGTAGAGCACCGGATCTTCCGACTAATTATATTGTGTTCCTAGTGAGTCGCCGCGATATTATACTTAGGTCGTAAGCACCTATAGAGTTTTCTCCTTTCCCTCCTTTTCTCCTTAGCTTTAGATAATTTAATTATTCAGCCTTACTCTATAAATAACTTATAACTACCCCCTTACACTTAGATACTATTATTATTATTATTATTATTATTATTATTATTATTATTATTATTATTATTATTATTATTATTATTATTATTATTATTATTATTATTATTATTATTATTATTATTATTATTATTATTATTATTATTATTATTATTATTGTTGTTATTATTTTCCACCTAAGCTTCCGCTCTTTTATAGCTCTTATAACCGTCGTTTCGGACTTGTCTAAGAGCAGTTATGCTTATAGGAACCGGGTAAAATAGTCTAGTATAAACAGAATCTAACGCTTTTTATTATAAGAATGAGGTTCGATCAGTGCCTAAAGATCTATATAAACCTTTTCTAAATGGGAAGAGTCGTTATATTTATTAACCAAACCTTTATTAGCAAGTATAATAGACATACTTCGCTCACAGGCATCATAGCTCTGTATTTTAGTTAAATCTTCGTTAGCTATATAAAAGTCTTTGAAAGAGTATTAGTATATTAACTATTTCTTAGATATAAAACTCGTTCATAGTTATTGCTTTATATTTATTTTATTTATACTCTAAGACTAAACTATCCTATATAATCATACCCGTACGATAGTCTAGGGGTCTAAACGATGAAGCTATTTATAGATTTCATGATATAAAGAAAAGCCATACTCGTATAGAGCGAATAACAAGATTTCTATAGTTGGACTTTTAACTAAAGGCTCATATACTAGGGTACAATATCCTATTATTATAGGTAGCGCGGTAAGCTAAGTCGTTTACTTAATATAGCTGTTATTCCTGGAGTAGGTATAAAAGCTTTTATATTTAATCCGTGAATTCGTTATTTTTCTTATTTTTTAAAAAGTCCCTTTATAAACAACTAAATAGTATATCCAATCATATAGTTCTTCCCGGTCAAAGATAAAGAGCTTGGCACGGCTCGTAGTGACTGTATTAGAAAGCATAAAGAGCTTTAAACTATGGTATCGGTATAAACGGTTCGATTCGATTAGCTGTCTTCGGGATATAAAGGACTCGGAGATAAGGATCTACGACCGGGAGGCTAAAAAGATAGCCTGAAAAGGTAGCTGGGCAGGACTTCTTTTAGTATTTCGATAATATAATAAAAGGGCGGAACAGAGTAGATTTGCTTTTTTACTAACCCAGACTTCTAATCTTTTGATAAATTAACCTATAAGCAGTAGGCTATATTAATATTATACTTATAATACGTAATAATTATAATAATAATATAAACATACTAGTTATCGTAAATACGATATCTTGGTTACTACTTAAGCAAATAACGTGGCGTGATAACCGTCGCGTAGGCTGTTAACGTAACAGTCGCCACCCAATCTTTCAGGGTCTTTTGCTAGCCCTGGATCCAGGAGGAAATCCCAGAACTCAGTTCTTTACATATAAGTGAAACAAGCAGTAATCCTACGGATCTACGAATTCAATAGCTATTTACTTGATTTTCCTCTTTTCCGCGCGTATAGCCTACTACTCGTAGCCTAATATATTAAAAGGTTATAAGCCCGGGTTAGTAAAGAAGGAAATCTACTCTTTTTTACCCTATTATTCTACTCGAAATACTAAAAAGACTCCCTGCCTTTTTAGGCTATCCCTTTATCCTCTCCCGGTTATAGATCCTTATCTCCGACCGTATGAAAGCCCTTTATCTCCCGAAGATAGCTAATCGAATCGAACCGTCCGTTCCGATACCACGGTTTAAAGCTCTTTATTCTTCCTAATACGATCACTAAGAGTCGTGCTAAGAGACCAGCTCTTTGTTCCTGTTCCGGAAGACCTACACGATCGGAATAAGACTCTTTGTTATGATCGGATATACTATTCCTTTATTTATAAAGGGACTTTTTAAAGAAGGAAAAAGGATAACGAATACGTGGATTAAATATAAGAGCTATTATACATCCACGAATAACAGCTAAAATAATTAAGCCACTTAACCTACCGCGCTGTCTATAATAATAGGATATCGTAACGTGGTATATAAGCTTTAAGTAAAAAGTCCGCTAATAGAAATCCTGTTATTCGCTTTATACGAGCATCGCTTTTCTTTGCGTTACGAGATCTATAAATAGCTTTACTGCTTAGACCCACTTTTAGTCCCACTTTTCGAAGCTAGGCTAATCAGAATTAGACCTCTAGCTTAGTAGCCTTTATTTCTATCCTTTATCGATAACGTAATAAAGAAAAAGGAATAAAGGAAAACGAATAAAAATAATAAAAATAAATCGTTAAATAATTTAGTTAATTTTAACGTAAATAAATAATAAAAAATACCGTTCTACTACCTTAAAATAGCTTAATAAGAGACTAGTAAAGAAGTGTTGGTCTGGAAGCTCTAAGGCAGTATAGACTATTAAAACTAGATTATAGGAATACACGCTTACTTTGCTCGTAAAGAAAAATATATTAAAGACGGTATAAAGCCCCTTCTAGTAAATCCTTCTATAAAACAGAAGGAGGAGTCTCTAAAAGCAGCTAGAGATATACTCTCTGTTCTTTTAGACGGTCCCTTAACCCAGGTTTAAGGAATAAACGAAGCTTTAAAAGTATAGGATAAACTAAAGGATCTATATAAAGTAAAGGGATCCTAGGCCGACTATATCGTCCTAACTTCTTTTTTTAACCTCTCGCCTTCAGAATTCCCTAATCTCGAAGCGTATTTATATAAAATATAAAAGAGACTACTCACCTTAAATGAAAGAGGTATATCCTTTTCTGATAAGGTGATCTTTACCTGGATTCTTAATAGTCTCGATGAGAGGTACGAATCTATAATAGAGCAAATAACTTAAGCTCTCCGTCACGATATCACTAGTTATATACTGGATAAATTAATAGCGGAATTAATAGATACTTTAAGAAAGGTCGATTAGCTATCGAATACCCTCCTTATATAAGGTTCGAAATTATAGAAGAATAATAGCAAAAAACCCTAGAAGAAGACTAAGGGTTTATTCTATAAGAACTATAAGAAGCCTGGCTATACGCCGACTAACTGCTACTTTCTTTATTCTGAAAAAGCACCTAAGAACTGGGTAATAAAGGATAATTCAGTATTAAGGAAAAATACCCAGAATAGGGTAAATAAATCCTAGTCCTCTTAAAAGGATAAGGAAAAGAAAGGAGGTGGAAATACACGTCTTTCTTAATAAGAGAAGCGTATAATAAACCTCGTACTAAAATCAAAGGAGCAGCACGCCTTTAATACGTCTTTAGAAAAGGAAAACGACGAGTCTACTACGGTTAATATAATTATAGATTAACAGAATTAACCGCAGGATTAACCGCAGGAAAAGGAAAAAGAATAGGAAGACAATAATAAAAACGAAGAGGCCGGCGTTATTTTTAAAGACGTCCTGCCTCCTCCGTTTCCTCTTCTAGACCGTCCTAATTCTTTTATATAGGATTTAATGGATATGGATTAGATTAATTAGTGGAAAGGATTCATAAAATATAAGCAGAAAACAATATTAAATTGGATCTGAATCTGAATTTCTGTATAGATAGCGGGGCTACGGCGTATATTATTATAAATAAAAGACTCTTTTCTACTTATAATTCCAAAAAGAGAACTATTTATTAGGGTTAGGCAAGGGAAATAAAGATATAAGGTGAAGGAGACTGCGTTATAAAATATAGGGATACTAGAAAGCTTCTGCTTTTAAAAGATTGCCTTTATATACCGGAAATAGGCACGAATATGATTAGTCTCTCTCGTCTTAATAGTAAAGCTCGCGGTCTTACTAGAAACAAAAAGCTCTTATTATTTAATAATAAAGAGCCCCTCTTTCTTTATATAACGGCTCTGCTTTATAACGGGCTGTACTAGGCTATAGCACGGGCACTATTATACGGGGGGGTTAAGTCTCAAAAAATAAATATAATAAATACCAGAAAAAACACAAAGAAACTATTATAAAAAGGTAGTTTACCTAAAGAACAGTCTCAAGACTCAACTAGAATAAAGAGATTTTAGAGGTTTAAAGAACAGGCTTTAAAGAAATTAAATAAATAAAGAAAGGGGTTAATTAAACCTTAATAAAGAAATAATATAACAAAGAAACCTTAACCTCTTTAACCTCAACAAGAGCTTTATAAATAAAGAGACTATAATAACCGTCGAAGGACTACCTCTATAACTAAAAACATAACGCTATGGCATAACAGGATAGGTTATATAAACCCTATTACCTTAAAAAGTCTTTATACTAATACTCTTTAAAAAGAATATAATATAACTAATAAAGAGTTAACTAAAATACAGAGCTATAACGCCTATAAGAAGAGTAAGTCTATTATACTTACGAATAAAGATTTAGTTAATAAATACAAAGACTTTTCCTATTTAGAAAAGGTTTATATAGATCTTTACGGACCGATCGAACCTCTTTCTTATAATAAGAAGCGTTGGATTTTATTTATACTAGACCGTTCCACCCGGTTTCTATAGGCATAACTGCTCTTAGATAAGTCTAAAATAACGGTAGTTATAGCTATAAAAGAGTGGAAAGCTTAGGTGGAACATAATAATAATAATCATAATCATAATAAATATTATTTCTTTATTAAAGAAGTAGATACTAACAGTAGAAAAGAATTTAATAACGCCTCTTTTTAACGCCTCTTTATAGGTGTCAAGTATAATATAAAGCCACCGTACACTTATAAAGCTTAAGGCTCTATTAAACGAGTTATAAGAACTATAATAAAAAAGGTTCGAGCTCTTCTTTTTTACTCAGGGCTGCCTCGATACCTTTAGGGTAAAGCTATTCTCTTAGCTGTTTATATATATAACAGATCCACAAATTAAGCTCTTAAATATAAGAGTCTATTTAAGCTTTTATAAGGTCAGAAACCTAATATTAATAATATACGGGTTTAGGGTTCTATTATTTATTATAAAACTAACGACCCGAATATAAAGAAACTAGATATAAGGGCACTTCGAGGTGCTTTAATAGGTTTTAATAACTATAACTATAAGGTTTATAACCCAGTAACTAGAAAGACTGGTTGGTTTCGAGACGTTTATATCTTAGAAAATCAGTTTCTTCACTCTTCTTCAGATAATTATAATAATAACTATACGCCTATAAACAAATATAATAATAACCTCCCTCCTTATATTAATACTCAGGCATATAATCAGGTGTCTAACCGCGGGTCTTATTAACCCGTTAAGTATAATAAAGGAATCACTTTTAGTAAAAATACCGGTTAATTTTCATAAAATATTCCTTCGCGCGTTTCGAAACGTTCTATTAAGTCTACTTAACCTGAAGAAGAGAATAGTAATAATAACAGATATAAGAGTCTTCGTCTACGGGCAGCGGGCTATAAAGTTCCAGCTATTAATAATAATAATAATAATAATAATATTAACTACAACCCGGCTAATAATAGCAGTAGCTAGAGTACCAGGCTAGAAGTCTAAATACCTTTAGAACCTTTAAAACCGGATTATAAAGATTTAATATCCTATAATAATAGTGCGCACTTACTATATTATATAAAAGATATAATACTTGGAAACCTATAGTTTCAAGAAAATTCCCCATTTCTTTTAATTATAAATTCGATTAACGAACCAGCTACCTATAAATAGGCTATAAACTGCCTAGATAAAGATAAATAGATAGACGCGATAGTAGCAGAAATATCAGAACTCGATAAAAGAAAGACCTGGGATTTAATAAATATAAGAAATACGCCTAATAATTATAATAAAATAAAAGAAGACTACCACGTACTAGGAGGTCGTTAGATCTTTAGAGTTAAATATAATAGCTCTAGCGAAGCTATTTAATATAAGGCTCGGTAGGTTATTTAGGGGCTTAATCAGGTTCTAGGTCTTGATTATCCAGAAACCTTTTTAACTACCTGCCGGCCAGAAAGCTATAAACTAGCTTTAATACTACGCGTATTACACGGCTAGAAATTCAGGCAGTTCGCCGTTAAAAACGCGTTCGTTTATACCGATATAGATACCCTGATATACGCTATACACCCTATAGGCTTCGAGAAAGAAGATAGCTTAGAAAACAATAATAATATAATACTCTATAAGCTTAATAAAGCCTTATACGGGTTAGAATAAAGTCCTAGACTCTGGTATAATTACCTAGTTAAGATATTATCTAAGCTAGGTTACCGGGTCTCTAAATATAATAACAGACGTTTTACATTTTATAAATATAATAAAATTAAAAGAATAAAAGAACGAGTTATTCTTTTATACCACGTTAACGATATAGTGGCTCTAAGCCCTTCTAAAGATACTTCAGACTAATTCTTTAAAGAGATATCTAAAGATATTACACTTAAAGACTTAGATAAAATAAATACCTTTCTAGGCTATATAATATATATAAATAAAGATAATAAGACTCTTTTTATAAGTCAGTTACCTTATACTAGTAAGATACTTAAAAGGTATAATAAAGGAAGTCTAAAAAGGGTTAACGCCCCTTATATACATAAGAAGGTCCTAGTACTAAATCCTGAATAGGCGTTAACTAATAATATCAATAAATACTAACAGGAAATCGGGGCTTTATTATATTTATCCTTGTATTTAAGACCAGATATAACTTACGCAGTTAACTAGTATCCTCGCTATATAAGTAATCTCTCGCAAGACCACTTTACTGCGTTAAATCGAATCTAGGCTTATATAAATACATATCCTAATATCGGTCTTTTATAGAACTATAATAAAGAAGACCTTAGTATTTACGGTTATTCAGATCCCAGCTTTTCAGATATAATCGAGAATAGAACCTTAACTTTAGGATATATTTACTCCATGGGAGTAAATAACCCCGTTAATTAGACCTTAACTAAACAAAAGGTCGTTGCTTTATTAATAACAGAGGCCGAATATATAGCTCCTATAGAAGCTTCTAAAGAAGGAATCTATCTTTATAATCTATATAAAGATATACTTCAGAATCTAGGTCTAGATCTAATAGAAAAGGCAATAATAATAATAATAATAATAATAATAATAATAATAATAATAATAATAATAATAATAATAATAATAATAATAATAATAATAATAATAATAATAATAATAATAAT
>NW_027263533.1:7783581-7975045 GCF_042370955.1 Sodiomyces alcalophilus JCM 7366
TAATAATAATAATAATAATGATAATAATAATACTCTCAAGATTCCTACTATCTTAATAGATAGTGAGAGCGTAAAGAAGCTCGCCGAAAACTCTGAACTTTATAAACGGGTAAAGCATATCGATAGGCAGTATCACTACTACAGGCAACAGCTACAAAATAATGAAATAAAAATCGTATATATAAATACCAAATTTAATATAGCTGATATAATGACTAAAGGTTTAGCAAAAGAGACTCATAATACTCTTTGCGGTTAAATAAAGCTAGGTTATAAGGACGATACGTTGCCTGAGTATGATTTGCCGCTTTATAATAATATTAAAGAATTAAAATACTAGGTTTTAATACTTAGTATTCTTAGTGCTTTATAAGGGGATACAACTAGGTTTTTTACCTCCGGGTTTTCCTAGATATTAAAGGTTTTTATGAACTCTCCTTTAAATAATATACTATAATAATAACAAGGGTCTTTGAATTTTCCCTCAAATTAAAAAGAAGAGGTTTTTTAAAAGTTTTCCTCTATGTATTCTAGTCTTAGATAGACTAGGATTACTGCGCTATAATATACCTATAACTATAATCTGACTAAGCTGCACTTATTATATAAGAGTTAGCTTATAGGGGGGTGTTGATATTATACTTATAATAAGTAATAATTATAATAATAATATAAATATACTAGGTATCGTAAATACGATATCTTAGTTATTACTTAAGAAGATAACGTGGCGTGATAACCGTCGCGTAGGCTGTTGACGTAACAGTCGCCACCCAATCTTTCAGGGTCTTTTACGAGTACCGGTATTTATACGCCCCCGGTTACTATTTGTTGTCCACTTAATCCATTTTTGGAAGGTTACGCGACCGCGTGCATAAGCAAGATCTTGGCCGTATATACTGCGTACCTGTACCTCACGATAAGCCTTAATCTCTGTAATTAAAACCAGATATCTTAAGCCACTAAATTACTACTATTTCTGCCTCTGTATTTATTAACCCTAAGGTATTAAGAATATATAATGTCCTTATGCTAGGTACCTTAGTATATATTACGTAATCCTAATACCCTAGTCACGTAACCTTATTATACACTATATAATCTTAATATCCTAGTTATATAACCTTATTATATACTACCTAATCCTAATATCCTAGTTACATAACCTTATTATATACTACCTAATCCTACCACCCTAGTTATAAAACCTTATTACACACACCACGTAATCCTGATACCCTGGTCACGTAACCTTATTACACACACAACGTAATCCTGATTACCTACTCTAACGTGTACAAGTACATAACATTTACAGCTAAGATCTTGCTTATGCACTCGCTCGCGTTACCTTCTTATTTAGGGTTAAGTAGACAGCAAATACCGAGCAGGGGGCGTACAAATACCGGTACTCGTCTTTTGCTAGCCCCGGATCCAGGATGAAATCCCAGAAGTCAGTTCTTTACACATAAGTGAAATAAGCAGTAATCCTACGGATCTACGAAGTCAATAGCTATTTGCTTGATTTTTCTCTCTTCCGCGCGTACAGCCTACTACTCGTAGCCTAATATATTAAAAGGCTATTCTAGTAAAAGATGGTAAAATTAAGTAAAAGCGGTTAAATTCGTAGATCTATAGGATTACTGCTTATATAGATATTACTTAATATAGTTATATATATAAAACCAACTTCTGAGATTTCTTTATATATCTAGGGCTAGCAAAAAAGTCTCAAAGATTAGGTAGCGACTATTACCTCAATAGCCTACGTGATAGTTATTACGCCACGTTATTACCTTAAGTAATAACTGTTAATATTATACTCATAATTCGTAATAATCACAATAATTATAAGTATAATATCTAAGTCAAAATAAACAGTATATGGTTATAGCTATATAACTAGAAGTCTACTTTATAATCTGCTTAAACTATATCATAATACTATACGTATTATGCGTGTATATATACTTAGCTTATGATATATATATGATATAAATATACTACGTATCGTAAATACGATATCTTGGTTATTACTTAAGCTAATAACGTCGTCTGATAACCGTCGCGTAGGCTGTTGACGTAACAGTCGCCACTCAATCTTTCGGGGTCTTTTGCTAGCCCCGGATCCAGGAAGAAATTCCAGAAGTCAGTTCTTTACACACGTTCGTGAAACAAGCAGTAATCCTACGGCTCTACGAATTTAATAGCTTTTGCTTGATTTTCCTTTCTTCCGCGCGTATAGCCTACTACTCGTAGCCTAATTCCAATTTATTAAAAATAACTAAGATATCGTATTTTCGATACCTAGTATGTTTATAGAATATATATTATAAACAAAGTATATATATATATATATATATATATATATATATATATATATATATATATAATATAAATAGTATTATAGTATGGGTTAAGCAGGTTATAAAATTACCGTCTAGTTATATAGCCATAACTATATACTATTTATCGCAACTTAGATATTATACTTTATTATTATTATTATTATTATTCACTTACTCCGCTATCATAACTAGTCTAGAAGCCCGGCTTAGGCTATACGGTCCTTCTTAGTTGGTTATAGGGGGGAAAAACCCGTCCCGGTAGAAAAGCCCCTATACTATTCTTATTAGGATTAGTGCCGCGTCGGGGCCTCGATAGCCCCGGTAGTGACTTAATACGTATCTAGATCACACCTCTAGTCTAGTGGGTAATAGGAAGGTAGCAGGCTAGGGGTTTCGAGTTAGCCTAGGATATAATATACTATATATAGGGCCGAAAGAGGTCCGCGGCGGCTCCGCGCTCTAGGACTCCTCCCTATATCGGGGTAGCCGGTTTATTTACGCCTTCCTTTTAGGCGGGGGATTTTAGCAGGGGCTCCTGCCTTTATTATATATACCTGCCGAATTTGGTAGCCTCCTATAGTTATAGCTAGGTTAATAGAAAATTTTAAGGGCCTCCGCCCTTCCTCTTATTTTCCCTCCTTTAACCCTTTTATCGCGACATTATATGTTTCCCTTTAAGCCGGCCGCCCCCCTACTCCCACCTTTATTCCCGGCTCTATACCGTAGTTACTAATAAAGCGTTGGATAGCCTAGAGATAGGCCGGGTCTTTATTTTTCGTTTGTTTATAGTAGCGTCTATTTGTAAGTGGCAGCGCGGTAACGCGGGTAGGAAGTTGGCGGTTTTAGGGCGGGCTAATAACATAGGCTATAGTTAGTTAAAGCAATAATCAGAATAATTAATAGCCCGGAGTCGTTAATATAAGTTCGAGGGGGTGCCGCGGGGGGCGTGTTAGATCTAGGCTCGGTATTAACTATTTCGTAGATACCGCCTAAGAAGAAATAATCTAAGAAAAAAGGTAATTCCCGCTATTATAAGGCTAGAGCCGCGTAAGTGCTGCTATAGGTTTTCCTGGAGATGCCTTTAGGGTGCTGCAGTAATACCGTTAGGTAGCCGTCTCTGACTTTAAGTAGATATCTTAGATACACTAAACGCCTTAGGGGCGAAAAGCCTAAAGATATAGAAGTATATGCTAATACCACTAGAAAAGGAGCGGTCTACTACTAGTATACTAATAGTCGGCGGACTTATACGGATATAAGTCCCGTCTTATAGTAGTGTCTTAGTGTTACGGGTTAACCCCGTAGAGATAATCCGGTAGAGTACCGGATCTTCCGACTAATCACAGCGTGTTCCTAGTAGGTCGCCGCGATATTATATTTAGATCGTAAGCACCTATAGAGTTTTGCCCTTTCCTTCTTTTCTCCTTAGCTTTAGATAATTTAATTATTCGGCCTTACTCTATAAATAACTTATAACTAGCCGCTTATATATCTAAAGCCTGGCGAAACCTATACGCTGCGTCCATAAAGATAGATTACTAGTTCTATTCACCTCCCGGCGCTCTATCACGCCTAGCGGGCGAGTTACCCGAGGCTACGGAGTAAAGGAGGGAGATTATTAACCCTTTATAAACCTAGGTGGCTACCTTAACCACCCAGATCTAAGAATAACAGAACGCTATTAATTAACTACTATAAGCGATATAAAATTAATAACGTATAGCTATACCACGCCTAACCACTCTATTAAAAAAGGTTATATAAGGCTTCTAAACGCCTACCCCGATATATATATCTAACCCGATACCCGCTACGAACCCACGAACTAAAGCACTCCTACTACTATAAAAGTTTAACAGAAAACGCTTAGAGTATATAAGCTGGTTATCCGAAATACGCGAGAAGCTCCTACTAGATTAACACCTCTTCTAGAGCCCTCGCGAGAAGTACTACTTTATTAACGCCTACCTAGATAAAGCCCCTTACCGTATCGTCGCCTCCTTATAGGCGGCGGGCGGAACCGACGGCTATTATAACCCCGAAGACTTCCTTAATTACCTTAACTATATCTATAAGGATATTAATAAAGAACCTCGCGCGGCTAACGCCCTATAAACGTTATAATAATATAAAGACTAAGTATTCGGTAGTTCCGTGCCTAGCTTTAAATAATAGCTAGCTATTATAGGCGGAGGTTAATAAGATAATACAGCGAAGATTATATTCCTAGAAGGAGCTTTTAGTAGTCCCCTCCGTGCCGCTTTTATTACTACGAAGCTCTTAAATAATTACTACGCTTAGGTGGTAAAGGTATAGAGTATTACATAAAGACTTAAAGCCCTTATTATAAGGCTATGTTTTAGTTAAATACCTCGTAATAGTAATAATAATAATAACTATACCCGCGACTATAATAATAATATAAAGATAGAAGGGGTTAATCGAGTATAGACTAAGAGAAAAGAGATAAGAGAGTGCTATAACTATAAGAAAAGGGGATACCTTACTAGGAAATACCGCTTAAAGAAAAAGGACGCCGAAGATTAAAAGGAAAGCCGCGTAGCTAAGGTCTCGGTAACCTCGAATAATAAGATAACCTATATAGGACTTATGGATAACGATAAAGACTCGGAATAAGAATGGCTTTAGTATAAAAACGGGCACTAAAGCCTACCGTAAAAGAACGGAGGGACTAGAAAGAGTTTATATTATAGTCGCGAAGTAGTCACTTAGCTTTTATATAAGCGCGGATAAATAGAAAGTTAATTACCGCTTTTATAGATACTAGATATAACTATTACGCTGCTATAAGCGAACGTCTTATAAAGTCCTCCACCTCCTATTAGTCGATAAGCCCAGAAGACCACTCTCGGGGTTCTCTGATACTATAGGGTCCACTAAGAGTTCCGGTATCGCTATATATAATCTCGAGATCGGTGGATATATATAACGATTATTCGCCTATATAATACCAGCATTAGATTATAATATATTCCTAGGGAAACCTTAGATAGAATATAATAATATTACCTATTACGTAAAAAGATATCGCCTTTACCACGGAGTAGCTCGGATTAATATCCGACTCTAGGGTAAAAAAAAGCCTAATAATATTAAAGCTATTCGCGGAGCTTAAATAGTAAACGGGTCGGTATTCGCCGGTATTATACGCCCGTTATAAAGGAAGTAACGGTTTAAAGAAGAGGAACTAGTACTTTACGTAGTTAGTATTAAAGATATCGATAAGGCCCTTTAAGGTAAGTCTCTAGTCGACCCCTAAAAGTATATCCTAAAACAGATCCTATAACGATTTCCTAACTTATTCTCTGATTTATAAGCGAACCGCCTTCCCCTATATTAACCCGGGGTAGACTATAAAGTAAAGCTTATATAAGGGCCGGACGGTAAGGAGCCAGGACTACCCTAGGGCCTTCTATATATATATCCAGAGAAGAGCTGCTAGTCCTATATAATACACTTACCGACCTAATCGATAAGTGGTTTATACGAGCTAGTAGCTCCGCCGCTAAAGCTCCTATTCTATTTATAAACAAGCTAGGAGGGGGGCTATAATTCTATAACGATTACCGTGCCTTAAATACGATTATATAAAAAGACCGTTACTCTCTCCCCTTTATTATAAAGATACTCCGAAACCTAAAACAAGCTAAGTAGTTTACGAAACTCGATATAGTTACTATGTTTTATAAGATCCGAATAGCCGCTGGTTATAAAGCGAAGATAGTATTTCGAACCAGATTTAGCTTATTTAAATAGTTAGTATACCCCTTCGGACTTAGCGGCGCCCCCGCGTCCTTTTAATAATATATTAATAAGACGCTATAGCGTTACCTAGATAATTTTATTACCGCTAATATCGATAATATCCTGATTTACTCGAGTAGATCCCTACGTAATTATAAGAAAAAGGTTAACCTAGTACTATAATCGCTAAGCGACGCAGGGTTAACGCTTAACCCGGCGAAGTACGAGTTTAGCGTAAAGACCGTAAAGTACTTAGGGTTTATAGTTACCGCTAGTTAGGGCGTTTTATATAACCCCGATAAACTAAAGGCGATCCGAGAGTAGGAAGCCCCGACCTTAGTAAAAGGAGTCCGAAGCTTCCTAGGCTTTATAAACTATTACTATATATTCGTAGAGAACTTCGCCTATATCACGGCCGCCCTAATAAGACTAATAAAAAAGAATCGAGTATTCTCTTAGGGTCCTAATAAATAAGCGGCCTTCGAAGCGGTTAAGAAGAGGTTCTAAGAGGAACCGATCCTACGGTAATAGGTCTTAAGTAATAAGACCTTCGTGGAAACCGACTACTCAGGATTCGTACTAGGAGGTATATTAGTTTAAGAAGACGAATAAGGATGTTATTATATAGTCGCCTACTATTTAAGGCGACTTATAGAAGCCGAGTATAACTACCTTATCCACGATAAGGAGATATTAGCGATTATAAGTTATATAATATATTAAAGGGCAGAGCTCCTAAGTTATAGTCGCTTTATAATCCTATCCGATTATAAGGCCCTAAAATACTTTATAATAAAAAAGATACTTAATAAAAGATAAAGCCGATAGGCTAGCGAGCTAGCCTAGTTTAACTTTATACTAGAGTACTATAAAGGTACCGATAACTATACCTCCGATACTCTCTCGTAAAGAGAATAAGATAAACTAAAGAACTTCTCCGATAAACAGGAATAAGCGCGATATATATAGCTGAACCCGGAGACCTTAATCCCCCTAAGGATCCGCCTCCTTCGCGAACACCTATAAGTATTTAAAGCCGATAATAAATTATAATACCTATAGGACGCTATAGTAAAAAAAGATAATTAGTATCGCTAAGCTATATAAGCCGTATCTAAGGGCGATTAATTATTCCCCCCCTTATTAGGTCTCCGAGCCTAGCTTACTAAATACGGGACCCCCTTATAAGGACTATTAATATTCTAAGATCGCCTATAGGTGCCGGGAGCTTAAAAAGAGAGTATATTACGAACACGAGTAATATAATCTATACACGACTCTATAATTAGAGGCTACCCGGGGTAAAATACTATAGTTACTTTTATAATAAGACACTTCTTCTAGCCGGGAATAAACCTAGACGTGTATAGGTTTATACGTAACTATAATATCTATAACTAGAGCTATACGTGGAGGAATACTTAATAAGGACTCTTAAAACCACTCTTAATTCCTAAATAAATAAGGAGCGACCTATTAATAGACTTTATAACGGATCTACCTCCCGCTAAAAAGAAGAAGTGCAGGTACCTATAGGTTATAACCGATTAACTTATAAAGGCTATTACCCTTAAAGTAATAGACTCTATAAAAGCAGAAGCGTCCGCTAAACGGTTCCTATACTATTACTTTCGGTTTTATAGTATATCTTATTTAATTATAAGCCATAAAGGTTCTAACTAGATAAATCGCTTTTAGTGATACTTCTATAAATTAGCTCGAATTAAATAACGATTAAGTATAGCTTACTACCCCTAGACCGCTAAAGCCACCGAATAAGCGAATTAAGAAGTATAAGCGTACCTCCGAGCCTTTATTTACTACGCCTAAGACGATTAGGATAAGTTACTACCCGCCGCCTAACTAGCGTTTAATAACCGGGATAGCTTTACCACTAAGATAAGTCCGTTCTTCTTTAAACACGGATACTATATAAACCCGATTCAGATCTATAAGGAACTAAATAGCGATACTCGGGAGTTTATAGCCTATAACCTACTTCGCCGCCTTTAAAAAGCTATAGAGTTCGCCTAAGCCTTAATAGCAGCTATATAGCTATAATAGGAAGAGTTAGCGAAGAAGCGCCGTATCCCCGCTAAACGGCTTTATAAAGACGACCTTATATAGCTCTCGTTTATAAACTACTCTACTCTATAACTATCGCGTAAATTAAGCTAGCTATACTAGAAGTATAGGGTTACTAAGGTTATTAACCCGTATATTATAGAACTAAACGTGCCTTTAAATATATACCTAAGGTTTTATATAGACCTGCTACGATATATAAGCGAAGACCCGCTTCCTAGTTAAATCCTATATAACCCCTAACCCGGACCGATTCGTGACGGTCTAGAGGAAGACGAATAGATAGTAAAGGAAATCCTATACGCTAGGAATAGGAAGGTAGGTAAAGGCTAAGTAAGGGAGGCGTTAGTAAAGTAGGAAGAATACGCCTAGATATCTTAGGAACCGACGGAGTCCCTATAAGAATTAACCGCCCTAGACCGCTATAAGAAGAAGTATAGCCTGATTAAAGTTAATAACGGACTACGCGAACGTTATAAAAAGAAAAAGGGTTATAAGAAAGGCGGTAAGGATTTAATAAAGGTTAAAATAACGGTAAAGCCGTCTATATTAATTAGGTCGGGGCGGATAAGCCCCGCCCCTAGCTCCCGGGTTTAAGTATTAAGATTAACGTTATTACGAATATCCTTATAACCGTTAACGCTTTCCGCGATAATAGGAGATAATATAAACGCCGCGACCTTGGCCTGCCTATCCGTCTTCTTTCCCTTAAAGGACTTAACGTCCTTTACCTTGACGCGTATAACCCCTATAATATTCTTAACCACCTATAGGAACCGGTTAAGCCGGCGTAGGCCTTCTACTCCCGTAAAGGTAATCGTTATACTAGGGATAGGCGTAATAATAGTAGGAGGCGCCGCGATAAGTATAGGTCTACCTACCGCGATATAGGAGTCCCCGCGGGGAGGGAGGCGGTAATATATATACTAATAAGCGCCGCTTACCGGCTCCTAAGTCGATAAGCGTTAAGATAGACTTATCCCCCTCTAAAGTACTAGAAGCCTTTTTTAAGACCCCGGATACCTTCTAAAAGGCCGAATAAGCCGCTATAAGCGCCTTTATCGCCCTAGGGCTATAGAAGGGGTCGTTATTAACCACCTTTACCGCCTCTAGGGATACTACTAATAGACTAGTTATCCTAGCCGGAGGAGGAATATCCCTAGAACCGCCCTTTAAGTAGTTATAGGATTTAGAATTAGGTAACCTTACTCCGGGTACCGACTAATCGCGGTAACGGCGCTTATCCTAGCAGTTAGTAATTACTTTTATATAAGCGAAGTAAGAGACCGAACGGATCCCTTTAAAAGGATATTTCGTTCTATAAGCGCGCGTCGCGGGGCTCTTAACCACTATAGAAGCTTCGCTCACGGAACGTTTACCCTTAGCCTTAGCGGCTTAGGCTAGCTAGGCGCGGCGGTCTATAGCTAAGGCAGGAGTAGTGATCACCTTACTAGCCGGGGCGGGAGCACGTACCTCCTTACTGGTATTATTATTATTATTATTATTAGCCCCCTATACTATATATATAAGTTAGTACACGTTACGCGAGGTTCTTAGGAAGAATAAGAAAACGTACCTTAGGAGCCGGGGATAATCCTAAAAACTTAAATATCTTCTATAAGAAGGAGATAAGAGGTTAGCGCGATAATATAAGGTATAAAGGAGTTATACTTAACGGAAAACGTATTACGGATAGTAACAGATATTATTAAAGAAAAGTGAAAAAATAAATTTATAGAGGCGGCGGCGAAGTTAGTATTATTAATATAAGTAAGTTACTCGGTTAGGGAAGGCACGCTACCGGGGCTCCTTATATAGCAGGAATAACCTTATAACCCGACTACGAATAATAACTATATCCCTACACGGAACGTTAATTAATCGTATAGCTATAAAAGCTCGCCTTAAGCGCTCTTTAATGAACAGAGAGGTTATTTATAGCAGAAATCGTTAGTTAAATTAATAAAGAGGCGTTATTTAACTAAGAAAAAGACGTGGTTTAATCGAATAATAACGCTTTATATACCTATACCGAAGGTTAACGGCTTACTAAGGGGGGAGGGGGGTAATATTACGGGTTAACCCTGTGGAGATAATCCGGTAAAGCACCGGATTTTCCGACTAATTATAGCGTGTTCCTAGCCGGTCGCCGCGATATTATATTTAGGTTGTAAGCACCTATAGAGTTTTCCCCTTTCCTTCTTTTCTCCTTAGCTTTAGATAATTTAATTATTCGGCCTTACTCTATAAATAACTTATAACCAGCCCCTTATACTTAGTAGTATCAGGGCGGTAATAGCAGGTTATAATATCTAGAGTAGGTTCTAGCTATAGCTTTAAGGCATTAATAGTGTATCCTTAAAGGACTCTTTAGGGAGACCTTAAATTTTTATAAAGAGACCTTATATATAATATTTTTATAGGGCCATAAGAAAGCCGCCGAGCTGCTTAAGTACTATGCTTATTTTAATATGCACCCTTAACTGCACGTTATACTAGTCTTATACTACTACTCCATATTCCCTAAAGTCGGTAATAGTTTAAGGCAAAAGCCGCCTAAAAAGGGTCCTTAAGGCATCTAGTACAGGGAAGGAAGGGGACACAGGAATAATAGTACTACCTAGATACAAAGTCGTAACTACTTTATATGTGTATATATATATACCCCTCCATCCTGCGGCCGGGTATAGCGAGAATAACCTAAAAGATATCCCTAAAAAATAGAGATATTATAAAATATCAGGCACAGGAATCTACTTAAGCTATATATATAAATTAAATAGTATACTTTGCGAGCTTGGCGGCTCTGTTATGACCCTATAAAAATATCATATATAAGGTCTCTTTATAGAAATATAAGGTGTCTGTAGAGAGTCCTATCCTTAAATGTTATCGGGAGTATATAGCGGCCGTTAATAAAGGCGGTAACGGAGTGGTTATAAGTTATAGCCCTAGGGGTGCCGAAGCTATACTATACTAACTTAGGATAGGCTTAAGGTTAACTCACGGCGCCGGTGGTATCCTTTAAGCGCGCCGCTAGGCGTGCTCGCCCTACTAGCCACCGCCGCGGTGGTAATACTATGCTAGCTAGCCTAGAACGCCGATTAAATCGGTTAAAGGGAATAATTGCTATCCTATTAAAGGTGGCTATATATATCCTTATAGTCCCTTTACGGTAAAGTAAAGCTAATATAGCGGGATAGGGTCGCGGGTATAACGCTAATAGCGATAGTGTTACTAAGAATAAGAATAAAGAGGAGGGTGCCGAGACTAAGGCTAAGTAAAGAGTAAAGGCCGCTATAGTATATTCTTTTAGTGCCGCCGGGGCCCCGGCTTATAAGGCCCTAGAGTAAATATAAAAGTCTAGGTTAGGTGCTATCTTTATTTTATATATTCTATACCGGGCCGGTCCCGCTACGGGGTCTTTAACATATAGTTCTTTATAATTTCCAGGGCAAGACGGAAATCATTTTGATAGCTAAGATATAGGAACTATTTCATAATTACTTTAGCCTTTTCGGGGTGGTCTAGGGCGTTAGAAAGGTCTCCCCTAGTTAAGATCGGCCTCCTTATAGCGTAGTGGAGGTCCCTTCGCGACTCTAGAGTAGTGTTTTAGCACTATAGGATAATATATTTGGCTATCTCCGCCCCTTTACCGCTATATAGGTACCGGGTAATAGCGAAGCCGGGAACCCTCGCTCTAAAAGGGAAGGCCCTAAGGCCTAGGTTCTTAGAGCGGATCTAGGTAAGGATAAAGCTTTATGGTTTTAGGAGGCCTTTATATCTCTAAAGGTCTCTTTTATATAGGTTTTAATCCGGTACCGCTACGGTATAGGTCGAGTTCCGCGTAGACCCTATATCTCGCCACCTCTTCTTCTACTCCTCTCGGAGGGCGGCGTCCGGGTTAGAATTATTTATCTAGTTTTAAGCGGTAAAGGATTAAGGGGGCTAGGCGAGTACTTACTAGGTGATATAATAACGCCTTAGTGCCGCTAATACTCTTATAGCGGCTTAGGTGCTAGCTAGGATAGGTCCCTTAGTTCCGGTATTTTAGTAGTTAAAAGCTCTCTTAGCTATAAGGCGGGTAAGATATAGATTAAAGGAGGGGGATAAATATCTTTTTTTCTAGAATCCGGATCGGCATAGCCTTATAGGCTCCTGTAATAGTCCTAAGGCACTTATTCTAGGCTAAGCTTAGAGCCGTTGTAAGGCTTTAGCGGGGCCCGTTAATAATTCTATAAAAGGTAAGGGCGTAGTAGGAGATAGCTAGGTAGATTATAGCGGTATAAAGGCGTTAGGTATCCGCGAAGCTATAGCCCTAGGCTACCGCTACGAGCCGGGTTAGGGTATAGTTCTATATCGTTAGTTTACTCTAGATCTCCTTCCTATACTATAAAAAGCTTAGTTTCTAGTCTAGCTATACCCTAAGGAACCTAGCCTCCGTTAAGGGTGGTACCGATATAATACTAAGGTAAAGAGGTAACGGGGATAGGGAATAGGATTTTATAAAGGGTATAAAAATATATTTTAAGGGCTTAAATTAAAGGCTACTCGCCTAGGACTACGCCTTCTATATCCGCTAGGCGGAGGCGAGTCGGTACCGCGTTTAGGCCTTTATACGGCTAAAAGTAATAATATTAGTATTATTAGTAAAGCCGATAATAATAGTTCGTATACCGTATTAAAGTTCTTTATATAGAGTGGAAATATATAAAATTAAGAGGATTAAGGAGACTAGAGACCTCTACGATACGCCGGCGTGGAGGGGCCGCAGGGTTACCGTCTTGTTATCGAAGAGGAGGTAGACTATCTGGTTCTAAAAAAAGCTACCGGTTAGCTAGACGGCCTAGTCTAGGAATCCCTTACGCTTAAGGGACTCGAGAAATCTAGTATAGGGGACGGTATCAAAGGCCCCGTGTATATTTAGCTAAAGTATCGCGGGGGTACCGCCTAGGGGCCAGGCGGCCCTAACGGCTTTTATCGCGCGCTATATAGCCGTCTCTATACTACGCCTAGGTCTATTCCCTATCTAGCTATTAAGGAGTAGTCGGTGTTCTTCCGCCATAGCTATAAAGCGGTCCGCTATAATACCTTTAAGTAGCTTTCCGATTATATTAAGGAGGGAGATCGGCCTCTAGTCTTTGGCTATCTTATAATCGCTTTATAAGTAGCCCTCTTTTCGGATAATTATAATAGTAGCGGTATAATAATAGCGCGGGAAGTAGCTTAAGGATAAGTAGGCTAAGAGGATCGTGGCTAGGATCTAGTATAGGACCGGGCCATAGGCCTTTAGGAGGCCTATAGGAAAGCCGTCCAGGCTAGGAGCGGCCTATAGCTTAGTCCGGCGGAGGAGGCCCTGGATATCCATTATAGTAATAGTCTAGTCTATATTCTACCTTAAAGCGTATTCTCGACTCAGGGGCCTAGGATCTAAGTCTCCTGGGAAGGGGAAAAACTTAGCATACAGCATATCTGCCTTCTCGCTATAAGAGGTTACTAGGTTACCCTAGTCATGGTATAACGGAGGTATAGTAAAGGGCCCGGGTAGTTAGTATCCCTCAGTTCGGGCCTATCTTTAGAGTCTCTAGAGGAGCCCGTTATTCGCCTAGGTCGAGTAAAGGAGGTAATACTAGTACTGCCTTTTCGCTACCGCTATAGCTTTATCGCGGCAGAGCTCGGCTTACTTATACTCTTCATACCTATTCTATAATTTCCTCGCTATATATCGCCTATATAGTTTATACGCCTCTTAGGTTAGGGATATTAGTTTATCCGTCCACCACGGGTAAGGGGGGCGACTAAGGGGGTCGGCGTTATAGTTCTATCCAATCGGTAATAATAATAAGGTCTTATATTAGCTAGTTAAGGGCCTTATAAACGTTAAAGAGTGTTATTAGGGGGCCTAGTTATATAAGGATCCCGGGGGCTACCTAGTAGGCAAGGGAAGGTACGAATTCCTTTTAGACCTAGCAAGGGCGGTCGGGGGGCCATAGCAGGGCTATATCGGTAAGGCGGTCTATATTAAGGTAAATAGTCGTAGTTTAGAAGAGGTGGTCCGATCCGATAACCTTATTATCTATACCGTTATAGCTATAGCAGAGCCCCTAGGACGCTTAGATAAGGTGAATAATACTTAGCCGCCAGCCTAGCCTATACTAAGTGGTTATTCCGGGGGGGTAACTAGGTCAAGGTTCTAGCGGGTAGTTAGCTTAAGAAGGGTACTAGATCTAGGATAGAATCTAGGATAGCTAGCCTAAAGGGGATAGTAGAGGTTAAAGTCTTTAAGGAGGATATAGCGGCCCCGGGGGGGGGGGGCCTATAAGGTCTATAGATAAAGGGGTATACTACGGGTTAAAGGCGGATTAGTAATTCTCAGAGTAGATTAACTAAATCGTAATGGCTTAGTCGCCTACGCCGAAAGTAACTGTATAGGAGTCCTAGTAGGCTTACTATATCCATATACTAAGGGGGTATCGTTTATAAATATAAAGCAGGGCTTTACCACCTCCCTAGATTAGGAGGTATAAAGCCCTACTTAGGGCTTTTAGCCCCTTTATAAAGGGGTTAAGCCCTGGCTTTTAGATAGCTATTACGTTACTTAGTATAGGCCCGTAGCAGAAGCTCTACTCGGGCCTATTTAGCCCCTATATTCTATATTAGGGCACGGAGTTTTATTATTTAGAGGGGGAGGGGTTTAAGGTCGATCCGGCTAATATAGCCCCCTGGATATCTTATATCAGGGTCGGGTCGGTCCTATAGGGGATAAGGAAAGGCTCTAGGGGCCTAGAGGCCGGGGGGTATTCGCGGGGTCTTTTCGGCGGGTAGCCGGGACTATAGCGGATAAGGGCGGCCTGCGATAGGGTAGGGGAGGGGGAGGGTAAGGGATAGCGGGGGCGGGGTCGCTAATACGCCGCTTCGGTTTATCTTAAGATATTAAGCTCTTTTACCCGGTATTTATATACTTCCTAGGCTCTCGCGGCTTCCTGTTTTCTAACTTTATAGGCGTTATCGAAGGCTTTATGGTTCCTATTATAGGCGACGCACCTCCGGGTAGCTTTCGGGGCCGATACTAGATAGTTTTTAAAACTATCCTAGTAGGTAGACTCGGGTTTAGCATAGTAACGGCACCGCTTCTTTACCTTTAGACACTAAGCGATATTATACCCGAACCATAGGTAGGTATAGCACCGTAAAAGGTTTATATCCGGGTTATAAGGCTTATATAGGAAGTTACCTCCTTTAAAAAGGAGACTATTCTATATAAGGCTTTCTGCGCTATCTGATATAGTAGTCTTAATAAATAGTATCGCTACCTTACCGGTACTATATCTAAGGAGCCGGGTCCTCGCTTAGTATATTTTCGTGTTAGGATTAGAGGTGCGTAAGGACTATAGCAGCTTATCTTCGGTTAGTAGGCCTAGGATTAAATAGGGGATAGGTTTTACTAAGACTAAATAGGTTCGGGTAGCTATTTTAGCTCCGGCGCCGAAGGCCTGTTTAACCTTATAGTTAGTAAAGGTAGACTACTATTACGCCCCCCGGTAAAGGTTAGGTATATATCGCCGCTAGGCAGCCTCTAAGCCATTATAGCGTTATCGCGGCTAGCGGCTATATTTATAGCTTAGATAATCTTTTTTAGTGATTAGGCTAGAAGTACCTAATCTAGCTAGTCTCCGTGTGTAATAATTAGTTCTTTATAGTATTAGGCTAGAATCACTTTAGGGGGGGCTAGGTCTTATAGGGGTGTTATAGTAAGCGGCGTTATAGCTACTATAGCCTAAGTCGGCTTTATTCCTTTTCGGAGTTCCTCCTAAATTATACTCTATATAATAGCGTGGAGGTATATAATCGGGGCTATTATAATACTCTGGCTATTAAGGCAGCGTAGCCTAATAAGGTCCTTTTCTAGCTTTATAACCTAATTAGTTGTATTCCTATTAGCTAGTAGACTTTAGATTAATATTATAACTTATTGGATTTTTGTTTTAGGGGCCCGCGGAGCCCCTATATCGGTCTTAGTTCGGTTACCTACGGTATTACCCTGGTTCAGGCGGTAAGAGTCGAGTAATAGTCGTTATTAGTGGGGGTAGTTTAAAGGATTTTTAGGTAATAGGCCGGTCGCTATAACCCCTTTTATCGTATCTACCCCTGCATCCGCACTACGGCTTCCACTTAGTGCTATTATAGCATAGAGGAGGGAGTTAGGTTCCTTGTCCAGTTAGTTTCGTCGTTTTTACTTGAGTTGCGCGTCGGGTGGCTCGAGTCCTATCCGTTATTAAGATATTATACTTATTATTATTATAATTATTACTTATTAGATATATAATATTAATAGCTATAACTGTTATTATAACCTTAGATACGACTATCTATAAAAGCCACGAAGACTAAGAGGTTTAGTAACGCCTCTACGAAGTTAGAGCCCGTAGTAAAGGAGTTTGGGATTTAGTACGCCTTAACGATTCTATCCCTTGCCCGTAACGAGCTAACTATCCCGAATTTACCTCTCACGCCTTTACTACTAATCTAAATAGGCAGCCCGTTAATATCTCTAAGCTAATTACTATAGATAAGGCCGTCTATATTAAAGACAACCGCGATATAAAAAGGATCGTAAGGACTATAAAACCCACTAGAAGGGTAGTAACGCTATACTGAGTTGGGTTAAAGAGTTTATCGTGGCGAAGAGATAAAAGGCCTTAATAAAACGCACTATATCAGAAAAGATCTTTATGGCTATATAAGCCAACGCCGCGCCCTATATCGCGACTCGTATAAAGGATTTCTAAAAGACCTATAATCTATATAAAAGTAAACCACCTAATAACCTAAGGACAATAGCTGCATAGCTAAACGACTAACAGGACCTACTATAAAGCCTTTATAACGTCGGGATCTATAATAGCCCTTAGGAGATTAGGATTAACGACTTCTCTAATACTATACGACCTGCCCCAGATAACTGGGTAGGTATAGAGAAGGCTATACTAAACCTTGAGATAATAAAAGTGATAACTTATTTCGCCGAGGTGAAGAAGGTAGCGGAATAATAACTTAATATACTGCCTGTATATAGGTATAGGGCTAGAGTCCCTTTAGCCCTTAACCTACGGGAAGAAAATAATAAAGAATAATAAAGATTAGGAAGAGGCGATTCCAGAGGAGCCCCATAGGACCGTGATAGTTATCTTAAAAGAAAAACGTTAGCTAACCGTATAAGCTCTAAACGCAGATAATCTCTTTTTGATAAGGACGAGGACCTAGTATATTATCGGCGCCGCCACGATTTATAGGACTACTAGATATTATTCCTAGAGTTAGCAGTGATATACTTCTATGCTAGCGACCCTATTAGGAGACTCGTGGAGAAGTCTAGAAGATAGACTGGGATCTATAAGACGCTATAGAAAGGATTAAGTCCCGTAATAGGAAAAAGAAGACTGGTAACGATAATAATAACGAACTTATAGAGGAGGCACAATTATATACGGATATAGAGTTATACCAGTTTAAAATAGAGGCTCCGGCGGCCGCCCTCTCGGCTACTATATATTCTTTACCGGAGTCCGTTATACTAGACTTAGGTACTACCTCCTATACTTTCTATAATAGAAGCAGATTTACAGATTATAGACCGGCCCGTTTAGGTTCCGGCTAAAAGACATAGCTTACTATAAAGACTTTGTCTATAACCTAGTATTTAATAATAAGATATATTAAAATGGTTACTAGTAATATTGGAAGCCGCCGAATAATTATATTTAGCGCTATAATGGCTTAGTCCTTTATAAGCTAGGTATCTACTATAATTAAACCCTTATAAAGCTTTACCTAATCACTAACGCCCCTGTTATTACCGCTTTTCTAGGCCCTTTATTTAAACCGATTAAAAGAAAAGCTAGCTAAGCCGACCGAAATCTATGGTATTTTTGTTTAGGGAAGGCTAGCCCTAATATAATAAGGTTACTAAAAGAGTAGTTATAGGGCAGTAAACTAAAGGGGCCGGAAATAGTAGACTATAACGCTTACGCCCAATCTAACATCCAATATTAAATAAGCCGGCGGACCTGAATAGCTCTAAGCTACGTCGAGAAACGATAGGCTATCGACTTCACGGACTTTATACTAACTATAGAACGCGGCATATAGATTATATTCCTTATAGATCGATATAGCGGCTTTATTACCTGCTATATTATAACATTAAAGAAGGCTTATAAGATCTATATAGTGATTATTTAATTTACCTGATAGTTTTAGTGCTAAATCTTAAGTGGCTAGTCACGAGTTATTTATAAAGTAAGGCCGAATGATTGAATTATGTAAAGCTAAGAAGAAAAGGAGGAAAAGAAGAAATCTCTATAAGTGCTTACGACCTAAATATAATATCGCGGCGACCTACTAAGGACACGATATAGTTCGTCGGAAGATCTGGTGCTTTACCGGATTATAACCACGGGGTTAGCCCGTAATATTACCCCCCTCCCCCCTTCATAAGTTATCGGTCTTCGGTATAGGCTAGTAAAGCGTCGTTATTCGTTTTAATAATTAAATCACTACTCTTTATTGATTAAATAGTAACTTTTAGTAACCCTTTTTCCTTTTAAATAACCCTTTAGAGTTCCATTCGTTCGTTAAAGGGTATCCTAGGCGAGCCCCTTTATAGTTATGGGATTGATTAGCGTTCTAAATAAGGATAATACTATTATTTATAACCGCGTCGCGTAGTTATCCCTTCTATAGAAGGTCTTTATACTGTACCTTACCTAAGTATATAAATTATTAGTACTAATATTATTATTTCCGCTATCGCCTTTACAGTTCTATTCTTCTTCCTTTCGTTACTACTATCTATCACTATTAGTTGTACGCCTTCTATTGCCCTTGACTTCTTTTCACGCTATTCTATTGCTCTAGTCTTCTATTCTCTTTAATAAATTTCTTAAAGTCTTCCTGAAGGCCGATTATAATATAGTCTATATAGAAGACGAATATTACCCCGCGGCGTATAAAGCAGCAGGGCTCCTATGGCATTATCTTAAACCCGTCTCTTAATAGTATTTCTGTGATATATTCCTACTATAGTAGTAGAGACTCCTATTATCAGTATAACGCCTTCTTTAATAATAATACTTAACCTAGTATCGCGGTGCTGGGTAGGAAAAGTATATATATATATATATTATATAGTAGGGGCCCGTGAATAAACGCGTTAATTATATCGATTATATTAAGGATAGATCGAAGTGGGCGGCGATCGCTATTAATAATCTAAATAGTCGACTAGCGAGAGTAGCTATATGTATATCCCCTAATATATCTTAATACTATTAACCTCAGCAGACCACTAATCTAACCTTATATTTCTATAGAAAACCGTGCCTATTAAACTTATAGATTATTACCTATATATATCCGAGTATTTAATATCCCTTCGCCCTATCTTTCCGGACTATAATCTGCGAGCCTATCTTCTTATAACTCTTTAGGTAATCGCTTTAGGCTTATCGGGATAGGGTCTTATATAGGTGGTCTTCGAGGTACTTATTTATTAAGGGGCCGGCAGATACTTACGGTATAGTTTACGATGTCAGAGCGTAGGAGTCGCGGTCTTCGGCGTTACTCTTTATAATAGGCTTTTAAGTGCCTTCTTAATTTATAACTTTATTAGCGGCTTACTATTTAATTTACGGACTAATAGAGCGTGGGTTCTAGCGTTAAACGCTAAGATCTAAACGCGATTGCTGCTATAGCTTCGAAATTTAGCTCCCCCTTACTTTATAGGTATAAAGCCTATAAAAGCAGCCGCTATAAGCCCTGCCCTGATCTCCGTGCTAAAATCCTGTTCTTTTCCTATAGCAGGCCCACTTCTAATTTTCGGGTCCGGTATAACTGGTTCCGTACTTGTTTCGGGCTAGCCTATATAAGATTTTATTAGTATTATCGGTATCGCTATAGTTAATCGAGTACACGATCGTTATAATCGATTAAGTATATTATCTATATCAGTATCGTTACTACGGTTAATTAAGTATGATATGTTTAAAATTACTTAAGCGTATAGTTACTATAATTAAATATATCGTCGGTATTAAAGAAAGGCGAAGCCGTCACTATACAGAACGGCTTAGGCAGTATGATCTCGGATAAGTCTTTGATAATAGGAGTGCTTAAGACCACGAAGTGTATATAACCAAAATAACATATATAGTAAGGAGACCTTTAAAAGAGGTTCCTGGAGGTGCGCGCTGCTCTGATTAGGGCAACGTAGCTTAAATAAAGTGAATATAATAAACATAGCAAAACTTAGGGTTAAAAGAATAATGATTATATAGGATAATAATTATCCTCTGTGTCTGGGTGGCGTCGCCACGTATATATAATATATAAGATAAAATAAAAAAGCGCGCGCGTCCTATAACGTTACGTGATATCCTAACGATATAGCACTAGGTCTCCGATCCACCCCTTTATAATTGGCCCTAGTTATCTTACTTATATCCTTATAGCTATAATAACTCTAAATATAATCAGGTTACCCTAATTAAGCTAAGTATAATCCAGTAAAACCATTCTAAAACTTATTTACGCTTATAGAAAGTCCGTCCGCCGACTATATAATCCTCCTTCTCGGTATAAACTCGTTTTATAGTAGCCGTAACCATATCCTTATCCCACTTAATTCTAGTATTATATCGTAGCTATCCTTCCTAGGGGATCGCTTATAAAGGTGGTATATATAAGGAGCTATTAACGGCGGCGTTATAAAATATCGCGCGGTAGACACTATTATATAAATAGACCCAGTTATTTTAAGAGAATAAGCTAGGTCTAATCGGGCCACTATAAGAGTCTATAGGCTAAGGGTTATATAGTCTATAGAACTGGTAACTATAAGACATCTTAATATCCTTATTTTACTCCTCTATATCCTTAATCCATTTAGTTTAGATATTAATCTTCTAAGGCTTTACTAAGACTTTCTTTAGCGATATCTAAATAATCTTATAACCATTTAAGTTAATACTAGTAAACTTAGAAGATTTAGAGGACTTAGGAGTCTTTTTAGGACTTTTCGTGACCTTAGTAATCTTCTTAGGCGAGACCGGTACTAAGGGCTTCTTAGAGATAGCCTTAGGTATCTTAGGATATACCGGGATACCAGTATCTTTCTTAGGCTCCTATAACTTAGGAGCACTCGTAACTAAGGCCTAAGTCTTTATCTTAGCCTAATTAGAGGAACTAGGGGCAGCGGGGTTAGATTTAATAACAGGTTTATTAATAAGGGTAAAACCTATACTCTTAGGAGGCGGTGGTAGAGGGGACTAAGGGACCACCAGGACCGCTAGTATCTTCTAATAGCCGAAACCAAGAATTACTCTAATATAGGATAGCTATTCTTCCTTAAAATAATAAGCATAAGCTATACTATTATTTCCGTAGCAGCGTCCCTATATAAACCGATAAATCTTTAAGCTCTAAGGGAACAGGTATCCCTCCTAGATAACGGCTCGTATCTACTCGATAACAAAGAGGCCGTATAAGTGATTATCTATTTAGTAAGGACCGGGAATAATATAGAAACGGCGGGTAAGGCTAAAGACGGCCTTATTAGGTATATTAATACTACGTAGCTAACCTATAGCGTACTTAAATAACCGTAAAAGGCGATCTTTAGTATTACTAGTATTCTAAATACTATTATACCCGTATATACACTATATCTCTTAATCTATAATCAGACTAATAAAATAATTATCGAAGTAATAAATAATAGGGATAAGGCGATTTCTCTTAATACAGTTAATTACCTTAAGCGGCTAAGAAGAGTAAATCGGTGTCCGGCTATTTAGCTCCTAGTAAGGCGTAATATTAGTCTAAGCTACGGGACGGCTATCCCCTTATATACGCTTAAATATTACACGCATTATATCTTCTAAACTACCCTTCTCTAGGCACCTTTTATTTATTAGGTTATAATACGTCCTAAATAATAACTAAACTATAGGATAAGTATCCTAGGACCTCTCGCTAAATATACTCACTATAAGGATATAAGGGAGTATTATATTAATCGTGGCAGCGTTAAGTTCGCTATCTATAGTATTCTTAAGGAGGCGTTAGACTACGCGTATATTATCTTTAGGCTACTAAGGGAAACCTATAAAGGGGGCAGCGTTATCGGGAACATTAAATAAACGATACGGCAGACCTTACTAGGGGAACACCTATCGGCTATTATTAGGGTCGCTAATATAATAGGGGCGCGTGGTCTTATTAATAGTAACACAAGTGGCGGGTACGATATTAACGGTAAGGACAGGACCGGCGGGAGCCGGCTCCTAGTAGTTAGTAAGGGATATAGATATTCTTAATATCTCTATTAGCCTAATCACGGCAAGGTATAGACGGCGGATACAGGAAAAATATATAAGGGCGGCGGGGTAATAAATAGTAAAGAAATAGATAGCGGGGGTAAGTTAGAAAACCGAACTTAACGATATAGGAAAAAAGAGGAAAAAAGGGAAAACGGGTTAACTAAGGCCAGTAATAGGAGATATATATCCTTTATCGATATCTAATATTTCTAGGCAATACCTCCCTTATAAGACTGGCTTTAACTAAAGTTTCTAGTACGGTAGCTAGTTAAATAGGGTCGTGATTATTAAAGAAAGGGTAATCCTAATACTATTCACGGTTTTCGGATAAAAGTAACTTAGTAAATTAGGCGCGGGATCTAAATACGGAAGTCGGCTTACCGTGTAACCGATCTAATTAAACGGAAAGATCAGATAATACCTTTTCTATTATACCTATAGTCACGACTATATAATAAAGCGACGTAAGGAAGATAATTATAAATCACGCTTAAAGCCTAATCTTTTTAGTAACTTTCAATAGGCTATTTATTTAACTACGCCTCCTTAAGTTACTAAAACTATAAATCGCTAGGCTATATCACCCATCGTTAAGGGATATAAAGCGGAGGGCTACTAGCCAGAGGCGTATCTTTCGGGCTCTGCGTCTTTATATCATTATACGATTCGATATCGTGTTTCCCTTAAACTTCTTATTAATAATAACAATAAGATTATCGATATATCTACTAAAGCTATAATCACGGGGCTTAATAACCTTAGCCCTTATAAGCGTAAGAAAGCCGTGGCTTATTAGGAGTCGGTCTATTCTATACCGTGCTTCTAGTCTAAGACACGACTTATCGCAGGTACGGTTAATAAGTATAATGTTTTTACGACGGTCTAAGATATAATAGTAAGTTCTTTTTACGCTTTTTATTATATTACCTTAATCAGGGTAAGCTAATATTATAGATATAGGCAAACTCGTACTTTATTTAGTATAAAGTGGCTAGTAAAGGTAGTGTATTATACGTTAAGCTGGATTTTATAGGCTAGGTTATCTAAGGTGACTCTAAGGCTATAGTCGTAGGCCGGGTATAGGATAGCCTACTAAATCTCGCTAATAGAGACGTGGAATAGGAGCTATTTAAGAAGGTAAGGTCTAGTAATGGTTTGTCTCTGTTTTGTCGCCGTGTATTTATAGCTAAGGACCTTGCTAGTTTATAGAGGGAGTATATTATAAAGATAGTAACCCGGGCTTACGCGGTTAGAGCCCTAATTATCTAAGGGTTCGGGGTTATTAATAAGGTGCCGTGTTAGTGCTATAAGGAACGGTGGTCGGCTATAAGTAATCGGGTTAATAATAGGATCACTTATCCTTTCTTCGAGTACGTGTCGCTTTAACGTAATAATCGATTTCCGGACTACGCTAACTACTATTATTATAAGACCGCTTACACGTATCGCGATAAGGGACTTGGGAAATAGTTCTATTAGTCTAATCAGGAGGTCTTATAGCCGGATAGTAACTATACAGGTATTAGTCACTCTAATCTATATACTAAAGACTTACTAGTACTACTATAGTCCGTATATAACGATAAGATACGTCCACGGCTATCGCCTCGATACGGCGTCTTTATAGTAAGCATTATTACTCTATACCGTAAAAGTGCTTAGCAGATATGTAACGTTTATAGAGGAAAGGGTCTTAAACCGTGGGACTATATAATAGCATAGGTCCCTGTGTTAGCGGATAAATATAAGGATAACCTCGAGAAGTTCTATTACACTATTCAGAATAACCCGATAAAAAGGGATGAAGAAAAGACGGTAGGGTGGTATTATATCCCCTTTATCTTTAGGGCTTAGGTTTAGCGGTATAAGTCGGAAGTGTATAGCCCTAGTAATAGCGACTATAAGAGTAAGCCGGAGTAAGATATAGATAGGTGATTCGGATAGTAATTACTATAATCAGGGTAACCTTAGTATAATTAGGATATTTTATTTCGATACGCGGCGTAAACGGGTAAAGGAAAGGTAAATAAATAATAAATATATTTAGTAGATATATCTTTACGGTGTCTACTTAGTTAGTACGTGTAAATAGAAAATAGTAATAGTAAAATATAAATAAAAAGAACTAATAAATAGAATAATAAGTGGAAGGGCGTGGAATAGGGTAATTAGGGTAATAAAGGGTAAACAGGAAAGAAATAGGAAAAAGAGCGAGTTAAGGAGTCCTAAAAGTGGTGTTTTTATTATAGGGGGTAGTAGTTAGTTTTCGATCATAAGTAGATAGCGGTGCCTTATATATCCTCGGCCCTAATACTATATATAAGACTCCTATTAAGTATAGTATTACTATAATTAGGTTAACTAGGTAGGAAGTAATAATAAGGAATAAAGTATAAGGTTCTATTATAGTCCTTATACTTACTTAGGTTAAAGTCAGGATCTCTAGGGATATAGACTTCGACTCTTCCCGACTACGTCGCTTTCTATAGCTCCGCTTCTAACCTCTTATAATACTCGCCTAGTATATCCCGAAGTCTTACTAACCGTTATAGGAGTGCGTTAATAGTCTAATTAGGGGAACCTACGTTATTTTAATACTCGTTATCCTCGGCCTTAGTATCTTTATTAGTTAATTCACCTAGGAGGAGGGGTGCTTTAACCAGCTCTTTATCGATAGGGGCGCCGCGGGCAGGGTACGTAATTATCAGTTCTCTAGCGCAGTCCCTTTCCAGTATTATCTAGTCTTCCGGCTCCTAGTATCCGTCTTCGTCCTAGATAAATTTCTTAAGGCGGTTAACGGCAAAAGTAACGCCCTAAAGCTCTTCCCCTAATAAAGTCGATAACCTAAAGGTCTTATTATCCTAATCAGATAATATAATATAAAATAGGCTATTCTAGCGGTAATCTAGCTTCTTATCGCGGCTTATATCGATAGCTAGCTTAGTATCGTGTATAAGGATAAGGTCGCTGACTCGGAGTCTTTATTTATATAGGGTCCTGACTCTCGAATAGTTAATAGAGTCCGTCTTCTACTACTATTACTTATTAACTATATCGGTAATAGTCCTCCGGTTAGCTTCTAACTAAGCGAAGGCCCTTAGGCGCAGTAATATCTCTTCCTTAGGGGTCTTAACGCGGCCCTAGTTAAGCACTCTCTAAGTAAGGCAGGTCGTCTCGATAAGCGTGATAGCCTTATAGCCATAAAGGAGGTAAAATGGGGTCCTTCCGGTAGATACTCGGATAGTTATACGGTCCGCGAAAAGGACTATAGGCAGGATCTTATATAACGTACCGCGGTAAATCTTCTACTAGATAGCTAGCGTATAGGCGATAGGCTTATATCCTACCTTATTCAGACTATTAGCGCGGGGGTAGTAGGCAGAGATAACCTTCCGCTTTATTAGGTATACCCGATTCAGCTTAATCACGCTACCCTTATTCTTAGGACCTCCGTCCACGATAATACACTAGTATAGCCTATACCGGTAGATAACGTCTTCCTATAAAAATATCGTGATAGCTCGCGACGTGTTCTTCCGCGGTAAACAGGCTTCGACCTATCCCGTAAATATATATCGAGCCTCTACTAAGTAATAGCCACTAAGATACTAGATATCGAGACTTACCCACGTAAAGGGGAGGGCTTATTAAGGTAATTAAATAGCGATTAGGGGATCCTCGCGTACTTTGCCTTAGCGGCTCTAACACTTAGCGTATACTTCGATAACCTCCTTAGTCTACTTATAGATACCGTCCTCGGTATATAAGGGGGTAAGCTTCTAATACGTCCTATCCCTTATATAATAGCCTGACTCGTTATAGGCCTTCCTAATCAGGGTAACCTAAGTCTCTTTATCGTCAATCCACCTCTTAGGAGTCGAATCTTTCTTAGTAACTCTTATCTATAGCAGACTATCCTTTATAAAAACACGGGTCGATTAATCTCTAACACGGCGGGTATTATAAGGGTCTATTCTAAAGGGTATCCGCAGGCTCGTTAAATATAAGGCCATATATTAAGAGAACTGGCTCTAGGTAACGTCCGGGTCTAAAACGTCTTCGGCCAGGGTAGGGTTATTAAACCTCTTATCCGTATTCACGAGGAAGATTCGGCCGTTAATAAAATCGTTAATATCTCCCTCCGTAGCGTTATTAGCCTAATTAGATAGAGTAATAGGTATCCTCGAAAATCCGTTAACCGTAGTATTCTTAGTTCCCTTAATATATTTAACCTCGAAGTTAAAGAGTCGGATCTAGGTAATCCACCGAGTAATAAATACGCCGGGTAGGTCTATAGCAGAACCACTAAGCTAGGACACTAAGGCTTAAGCATCTATTTCTAGTATAAAGCGGACTCTATAAAGATAATTACGGAGTCGGCGAAGCACCTTTAACACTCCCCTTAGTTCTAGCTTACCGGCGTCGTAGACCTTGTCTGCTGGGCTCTATCTACCGCTTTCATACTAGGCGACAGCTCTCTTCCCGTCGATATACTAGCCTAAGATCCCGCCCTAGCCCTTAATATATATATCGATAATTATATAGATAATACTAGCCCCTTTACTATACTTAATAGTAATTAAAACTAGTATAGAGGTTAGGGTAACCTTAAGAGTATCTATAGCGTACTACTAAGGCTCGCTCTATAAGAAGACGGAAGTCTTCTATAGCAGGTCTATTAACGGCCCCGCGATAATAGCGAAGCGGTAAATCCAGATACGGTAAAAGGTGGCGAGACTAAGAAAAGAACGGACTTCGGAAATAGTCCGGCACTTCTACCACTTAGTTAACTTAGCCACTTTAGCCTACTTAGGGGAACGGCTATTAGTGCCGTATATATAGCCCACGATAATAGCCGCTTTCTAACACTATTAGCTTTTAGCGCTAGCTATAATACCTCTAGTAAGCTCTATATTAAGAAGGACTTTATCGATATTACTAATATACTCGGCTATATAGCGGCGAATTCTAGGCTTAATTAGGGTATCGTTATAGGTGGTAGTCGGCCCTTTAACCGCGATATCGTTAATAAAGGGTCGATAGTATAAGCGGCTGGTTATAAGTTGTTTATAGAGTAAGGCCGAATAATTGAATTATCTAAAGCTAAGGAGAAAAGAAGGAAAGGGGAAAACTCTATAGGTGCCTATAACCTAAATATAATATCGCGGCGACCTACTAGGAACACGCTATAATTAGTCGGAAGATCCGGTGCTTTACCGGATTATCTCCACGGGGTTAGCCCGTAATATTACCCCCCTCCCCCCTCGGTAAGTCGTTAACCTTCGGTATAGGTTCGTGGAGCGTTATTATTTAATCGAATAACGCCTTTTTATTAATTAAATAACGACCTTTAGTAGCTTTTTAATCCTGAATAACCTCTCTGTTTATTAAAAAGCGCTTAAGGTAGGCCTTTATAGTTATACGATTAATTAACGTGGTATATACGGGTATTATTATTATTCGTAGACGGGTCGTAGGATCGTTCCTTCTATATAAGGAACCGATATACGTACCTTCCCTAACCGTGTAACTTATTTATTAATAATACTAACTTTACCGTTACCTCTATTATCCCGTTTTTTCTTCTCTTTTTTAATAATATCCTTTACTATTAGCAGTACGTTTTTTATCGCCTACTACCCTTTTATACACCGTTTTATCGTTCTAACCCCTTATCTCTCTCTTTAGAAGATATTTAAGTTTTTAGGATTATCTCCGGCCCCTAAGGTACGTTTCCCGTTCTTCTTATAAGCCTCGCGCGATATTTACTAACTTATATATATAATATAGGGGGCTAATAATAATAATAATAATAATACCGGCGAGGAGGTACCTTCTCCCGCCCCGGCTAGTAAGGAGATTACCACTCCTACCTTAGCTATAGACCGCCGCGCCTAGCTAGCCCGAGCCGCTAAGGCTAAGGGTAAGCGTTCCGTGGGCGAAGCTTCTATAATAGTTAAAAGCCCCGCGAAGCGCGCTTATAGAATAAAATATCCTCCTAAAGGGACCCGTTTAGTCTTCTGCTACTCTTACGTGAAGGCTATTACTAACGGCCAGGATAGGCGGCGCTACTATAACTAGTTAGGACCCGGAGCGAGGATACCCGATTCTAAGTGCTATAATTACTTAAAGGGCGGTTATAGGTGCGTTCCTCCTCCGCTTAGGATAACTGGTCCGTCGGCAGTACTCCTAGAGGCGGCGAAGGTAGTTAACGACGACCCCTTTTATAGCCCTAAGACGATAAAGGTGCTTATAGCGGCTTATTCGGCCTTCTAAAAGGTATCCGGGGTTTTAAAAAAGACCTTTAGTACTTTATAGGAGGATAAGCCTATCTTAACGCTTATCGACTCGGGTACCGGTAAGCCTTACTTATTAGTATAAGCCACCGCCTCCCCCCCCCGCGGGGACTCTTATATCATGGTAGGTAGACCTATACCTATTATAGCGCCTCTTATTATTATTACGCCTATTCCTAGTATAACGATTACCTTTACGGGGGTAAAAGGCCTACGCCGGCTTAACCGGTTCCTATAAGTGGTTAAGAATATTATAGGGGTTATTCGTATTAAGGTAGAGGATATTAAGTCCTTTAAGGGAAAGAAGGCGGATAGGTAGGCTAAGGTCGCGGCGTTTATATCGTCTCCTATTATCGCTAAAAGCGTTAATAGTCACGAGGATACTCGTAACGATATTAATCTTAATACCTAAACCCGGTAGCTAGGGGCGGGGCTTATCCGCCCCGACTTAATTAATATAGACGGCTTTACCGTTATCCTAACCTTTACTTAATCCTTACTACCTTTCCTATAACTCTTCTTCTTCTTATACTATTCGCGTAGTCCGTTATTAACTTTAATCGGGCTATACTTCTCTTTATAGCGGTCTAGGGCGGTTAATTCTTATAGGGACTCCGTCGGTTCCTAAGATATCTAGGCGTATCCTTCCTACTTTACTAACGCCTCTCTCTTTACGCCTCTACCTACCTTCCTATTCCTAGCGTATAAGATTTCCTCTACCGTCTATTCGTTTTTTTTAAGACCGTCACGAATTAGTCCGGGTTAGGGGTCGTGTAGAATCTAACTAGGAAGCGGGTCTTTACTCGTATATTATAGGAGGTCTATATAGAACCTCGGGTATACGTTTAAAGGTATATCTAGTTCTATAATATACGGGTTAATAACCTTAGTAACCCTATACTTTTAGTATAGCTAGCTTAACTTACGCGACGGTCTTAGGGTAAAGTAGTTTATAAGCGAGAGCTATATAAGGTCGCCTTTATAAAGGTATTCGGCGGGGATATAACGCTTATTCGCTAACTCTTCTTATTATAGTTATATAGCCGCTATTAAGGCTTAGGTAAACTCTATGGCTTTTTAAAGACGGCGAAGCAGGTTATAGGCTACGAACTCCTAAGCATCGCTGCTTAGTTCCTTATAGATCTAGATTAGGTTGATATAGTATCCGTGTTCTAGGAAAAACGGGCTTATCTTAGTAGTAAAGCTCTCTTAGTTATTTAATACTAGTTAGGCGGTAGGTAATAACCTATCCTAATTATCTTAGGCGTAGTAGATAAAGGCTTAGAGGTACGCCTATACTTCTTAGTTCGCCTATTTAGTGGCTTTATCGGTCTAGGGGTAGTACGCTATACTTAATCGTTATTCGATTTTAGCTAATTTATAGAAGTATCGCTAAAAGCGACTTGTTTAGTTAAAACCTTTATTATTTACGATTAAGTAAGGTATACTATAGAACCGAAAATAATAGTATAGGAACTATTCGGTATAAGCTTCCGCCTTTATAGAGTCTATCGCTTTAAGGGTAATAGCTTTTATAAGTCGATCGGTTATAACCTATAAGTATCTATACTTCTTCTCCTTAGCGGGAGGCAGATCCGTTATAAAGTCTATTAATAGGTCGCTCCTTATTCGTTTAGGAATCAGGAGTGGTTTTAAGAGTCCTTATTAAGCGTTCCGCCACGCATAGCTCTAGTTATAAACGTTATAGTTACGTATAAACCTGCGTACGTCTTGGTTTATTCCTGGCTAGAAGAAGCGTCTCGCTACGAGGGTAATTATATTATCTCGCCCCGGGTAACCTCTAATTATAGAGTCGTGTATAGATTAGATTACTCGTGTTCGTAATATACTCCCTTCCTAGGCTCCTAATACCTATAAGCGATCTCGGAAAGTTAGTAATCCTTATAAGGTAATCCTATATTCGGTAATCTAGGCTCGAAGACTTAATAAGGGGGAAAACTATTAATCGCCTTTAGATACGGCTTATATAGCTTAGCGATACTAGTTATCTTCTTTTACCGTGGCGTCCTATAGCCGTTATAATTTATTATTAGCTTCGAATACTTATAGGTATTCACGAAGGAGGCGGATCTTTAGGGGGATTAAGGTCTCCGGGATTAACTATATATATCGCGCCTATTCCCGTTTATTAAAGAAGTCCTTTGGTTTATTTTATTCTTTTCGCGAGAGAGCGTTAGCGGTATAGTTATTAGCACCCTTATAGTATTCTAGCATAAAGTCGAACTAGGCGAGCTCGCCGGCCTATCAGCTTTATCTCTTATTAAGTATCTTCTTTATTATAAAGTATTCTAGGGCCTTATAGTTAGACAGGATCGTAAAGCGACTATAACTTAGGAGCTCTGCTCTCTAATACGTTATATAACTTATAATCACTAATATCTCCTTATCGTGGATAGGGTAGTTATACTTAGCTCCTATAAGTCGCCTTAAGTAATAAGCGACCACGTAATAACGTCCTTATTTATCTTTTTAAACTAATATACCTCCTAGTATAAATCCCGAGTAATCGGTTTCCACGAAGGTCTTATTACTAAAGACCTATTATTATAGGATCGGTTCCTCCTAGAACCTCTTCTTAACCTCTTTAAAGGCCGCTTATTCGTTAGGACCCTAGGAGAATACTCGATCCTTTTTCGTTAGTCTTGTTAAGGCGGATATAATATAAGCGAAGTTCTCTACGAATATACGGTAGTAGTTTATAAAGCCTAGGAAGCTTCGGACTCCCTTTACCGAGGTTAGGGCTTCCTATTCTCGGATCGCCTTTAGTTTATCGGGGTCGTATAAAACGCCCTAGCCGGCGGTAACTATAAACCCTAAGTACTTTACGGTCTTCACGCTAAACTCGTACTTTATTAGGTTAAGCGTTAATCCTATATCGTTTAGCGATTATAGTACTAGGCTAACCTTCTTTTTATAGTCGCGGAGGGATCCGCTTAAGTAAATCAGGATATCGTTAATATATATAGTAATAAAGTCGTTAAGGTAGCGCTATAACGTCTTATTAATATATCGTTAAAAGGACACGGGGGCGCCACTAAGTCTAAAGGGGTATACTAATTATTTAAATAAGCCGAATCGAGTTCGGAACGCTATCCTCGCTTCGTGGCTAGCGGCTATTCGGATCTTATAGAATATAGTAACTATATCGAGCTTCGTAAACCACTTAGCTTACTCTAGGTTTCGGAGTATCTCCGTAATTAATAAAAGAGGATAGCGGTCTCTTTAGGTAATCGTATTTAGGGTATAATAATTATAATAGAATCGTAACCCTCCTCCTAGCTTCTTTATAAATAGAACTAAAGCTTTAGCGGCGGAGCTACTAGCTTATATAAACCCCTTATCGATAAGGTCGGTAAGGGTCTTCCGTAGGACTAAGAGTTCCTTTCTAGATATATTATAAAGAGGGCCCTAGGGTAGTTCTGGCTCCTTACCGTCGGGCCCTTATATAAGGTTCACTTCGTGGTTAACCCTAGGTCGATAAGGGGGAAGGCGGTTTACTTATAAGTCGGAGAATAAGTCCGGAAATTATCATAGTATCTCTTCTAGGATATACTTCCGGGGGTCGACTAGGGACTTACCTTAGAGGGCCTTATCGATATCCTTAATACTAACTACGTAAAGCGCGAGTTCCTTTTTACCGAACCGTTATCTCCTTTATAATCGCTATATAATACCGGCGAATACCGACCCGGTTACTATTTAAGCTCCGCGGATAGCTTTAATATTATCGGGTTCTTCTTCGCCTTAGAGTCGGATATCTATCTGGGCTACTCCGTGGTAAAGGCGACGTCTTTTCGTGTAATAAGTAATATCGTTATATTCTATCTATGGTTTCCCTAGGAATATATTATAATCTAATCCTGGTATTATATAGGCGAATAGTCGTTATATATATCCACTAATCTTAAGATCGTATACGGCGATACCGGAACTCTTTATAGACCTTATAGTATCGGAGAACCCCGAGAAGGGTCTTCTAGTCTTATCGATTAATAGGAGGCGGAGGGACTTTATAAGACGTTTACTTATAGCTACGTAATAGTTATATTTAGTATCTATAAGAGCGGTAATTAACTTTTTATTAATCCGCGCTTATATAAAAGCTAAATAACTACTATACGACTATAATATAAACTCTTTCTAATCCCTTTATTCCTTTATAGTAGGCTTTAGTACCCGTTTTTATACTAAAGCTATTCTTTTTCCGAGTCTTTATTATTATCCGTGACTCCCGTATAGATTATCTTATTATCCGAGGCTGCTAAGACCTTCGCTACGCGGTTCTTTTTATAATCCTCGGCGTCTTTTTTCTTTAAGCGGTATCTTCTAGTAAGGTATCCTTTTTTTCTATAGTTATAGCACTCTCTTATCTCTTTTTTCTTAGTCTATACTCGATTAACTCCTTTTATCTTCACGTTACCGTTATAATTATAAGCGTGACTATTATTATTATTATTATATAGCGCTTAGCCGAACCGTGGCCTTATAGCAAGGGCTTTAAGTCTCTAAGCGATACTTTACACTTCGGTTACCTAAGTATAGTAGTTATTCGGTAGTTTCGCGGTAATAAGGGCGGTATAGAGGCGATTACTAAGAGCTCCCTCTAGGAATATAATCTTCGTAGTATTATCCTATTAACCTTTACCGGCGATAACGAGCTATTATTTAAAACCGGGTATAAAGCTTCTAAACGCTTAGTCTTTACGCTAGCGTAATATTCTTAGGGTATTAGCCGCGCGAGGTTATTTATTAACGTCTTTATATATACGATTAAGGTAATTAAGGAAGTCTTCGGGGTTATATTAACTATCGGTTCCGCTTATAGCCTAGAAAGAGGCGACGACACGGCGGGGAACTTTATCTAAGTAGGCGTTAATAAAATACCACTTCTTATAAGCGCTCTGGAAGAGATATTAATCGAGTAGGAGCTTTTCGCGAATCTTAGACGACTACCTTATATACTCGGAGCGTTTACCGTTAAACTTATAGGGTAGTGGAAGTGCTTTAGTCCTAAGGTTCGGAATAGGCGTTATATCGGGTATAGGCGTAGTAACGGGCGGCTAAGGGCCCTGTATAGTCTTTTTTAATAGTATAGCGAGATAAGGCGTGGTTATATATTATTAACTTTATATCGCCTATAATAGCTAGTTAATAGTATTCTATTATTCTTAGATCTGGGTGGTTAAGGTCGCGACCTAAGTCTATAAAGGGTTAATAATCTCCCTCCTCCACTCTATAGCCTCGGGCGACTCGCCCGCTAGGCGTAACGGAGCGCCGGGAGGTGGATCGAAGTAATAGTCTATCTTTATTAGCGTAGCGTATGGGTTTCGCTAAGCTTTAGATATATAAGCGGCTGGTTATAAGTTATTTATAGAGTAAGGCCGAATAATTAAATTATCTAAAGCTAAGGAGAAAAGAAGGAAAGGGGAAAACTCTATAGGTGCCTATGACCTAAATATGATATCGCGGCGACCTATTAGGAACACGCTATAATTAGTCGGAAGATCCGGTGCTCTACCGGATTATCTCCACGGGGTCAGCCCGTAACAGATAGCACTAGGGAATAAGGTTATAAAGGATACGGGTTATAGCATATATAAACTAGGCTATAGAGTTAGTCGCCCCTTATAGAAGGGTATATATCCTAAAAAGGTCTAAAACCGTGGCGAAGGTCGTTAAGTCCCTTAATTCCTTATTAAGGGTAACCTAATTATAGCTAGAGAAGAAATCTAGAAGGGAAACTATTTTATGTATACCGAAGTCCTCGGAAAAATCGTCGGCCCTAGGCGGGATAAAGGTATCTTATAGGGTAATAGCATTAATCTTAGTAGCAGAGTTAATAAGGCGTATATTACCGTCTTTCTTCTTTATAAAGAACCAGGGGTTTCGGTAAGCCGCGTGGCTTTCCTTAATAACCCCTTTAACCTTCCTATCCTTAATTATCTTAATAATAACAGACTCTAGGGCTCTTAGGATAGGGATCCCTTTCGCCTACTATACCTTATACGGAACCACCTTAATCTTCTATAGCGGGGCGACTCTAGGGTTAAGCCTCCTATATTCCTGCTAATCCTATACGAGGGTAGCTTCGCGGTTTAGGAGGGTCTTCGTTAAGAGCTCCTTTTTTATAGGCAGTAGATAGTCGGTAAAGTCTAAGATATCTTTAAGTCGCTCTTCTATAAGTCTCGAGTAAGGGGTAATCTTAAAGAACTTTAGGGTGATTAGGCTAATAAAACGGTTATCTTCCTATTCCTATATATCCTCTAGGATTTCCGCTAAGATCTTCTGCTTTTAAAGGGGGTCGCCTTCGGGGACAGAACTATTAGACGGCGCGTTGTCTATAAGGTGAATCTTAAGGGCTTTCGGCTTATATATAGTATAGATAGCCTAATCAGGCTTATAGTATACCTCCTCGATTAGGTCTTAATGCTTTTTCCTTTTCGCGGTCTATAGCTTTTTTACGGCCACTATAGCGGCGCTAGTAATATATGCGTTTTCGGCTCTTAAAGCCGATAACGCTAACGACTAGTAAGACTTCCACGCTTCCGACTTAAAATTAATAAAAGTGATTTAGTATAAATTAAGCTAATCAGGGCAACTATAATAAGGACTTATAGAAAAATATAATAGTAAAAAAAAAACGGTGTTTACGGTGTTATTAGGCTTCCTTATCGTATTTCCTATACCCTTAGCCCTAATTCCGTAGTATCGCCCTCGAGGCCACGTATACCCTTAGCAAAAATAGCTTAATCTTCTTAAAGAATATAAAGGCCACTAAAAACGCTATATTAGCGTCCCCGATTATATATTAGATTTTATCGCCCTCTTCTAGAATATCTAAAAGGTAATAATTAGCCTTTTCCTTAACGGATAGTAAGGCAGCGGCCCTAGGCTAATAGGTAGGGTCGCTATCCTAGAGCTAATATTAATTAGCCTAATTAGACCGATCTTTATCGATCCGACGCCTTTTATTAGCCTTATAATTCGGCTAGCTTTAATTCCTTAGTATCTCCTTAATCTACTCGCGATAAGCGATAAGTATAAGAATACGGGCGTTACTAAGCGTAAAGTCGGTATTAATCTAACTATCCCGGAAAGAAAAGGACGCTCTAGTCTCCTAGATCCACGGTATACTAAGTAGTATATTAGGCCCTAGACCGGGGAGGACTTAGAAGTTAAAAACGCTACTCTACTCGCCCACCTATAAACACTCCTTAAGGTACCCTATACACGGTTATCCTTCTTAGTTATTAACACCCTTAATCCGGATCTCGGTCTAGCTAATACGATATTCTAAACTAAAGCGTTTCACGGTATCTATAAAGATAGTATTAAAGGTAGCCCTTATATCGATAATAGCCTTAATAATAATATCGGGGTTCTACGTTAAGGCACCCTTATAAGTAAGCCTATACTTTAAGACTATATATCAGGTAATAACCAGAGGGTTATCGGTTTTAAGGACGGCCTCCCTTTTAACGATAATAAGGGTATTCGAGTTAACGTTATTAGGTTAGGCAAATAAGACGGTGTACCCCTTAAACAAAGGCGGGGGAGGAGGCATACTAAGGGGACCTTATCCGTTAAGGAAAAAGGCTTTATTAGCGGTTAGGCGAATAATCTTACGCTAAGGCTAACTAGTCTCGGCGGCGCGTATCCTCTTATTATTTCTTAGTCTTATATCTAAGTTATTAATAAGGTAATACTATAAAGGAACTTTAATCCGGAGATCCCTGATTTACCTATCCAGGTCTTTCTATACTTACTCTAGGTTATAAGGGTTATCCGCGGAGGTACTAGCTTTACCTTTACCCTTATCGACGGCCTTAGGTTATTACTAGTCGGGCTATATCGGCGCTTTATCTATCTCCACTTCTTCGTTAACGACCTCGGTTATTATCGGGGTTAGTACCCGGTAGCTAGGACCAGGGTTTAACTTCTATAGGCGCTATTTAATAACCTAATTAAGGAAACGGATAACCTTAGGAGTAGGTTTAACGATCCTCTTACTCCTAGTCGTGTATAAAGGCTATAAAGGGGGCTACTCCTTCTAAGTATCCTTTAACACGGTATAAATATCCGCCTATTAATACTCGGATATAATAAACACGAAATTAACGCTAATACTTACTACGGGAGCCTTAGCCTTTACTTCTTCCTCCTTTAGCCTAGTATAATATTCTAACGTTACTCGTATAATATCTTTTATCTTAATAGGGAGGCTTCCGGAGTTAGTGCTAATATAATAGGCTTTAGCCAGGTCTTTATACTTCCCTTAAAGGCGCGTGCTAAGCCAGTAAAGGACGGACCGCTAGTATAGCCAGTCTTATTACTTAAGGTATATATCCTAGGGGCAGGGCTACTACTCGTTATTCTAGTCTAAGGTAAGGTAATCGGGGTAGCGGAACCTAACCAGGTACTAGGTCTCGTCTAGCTATAGTACCGCGTATTACTCGCGGCGGTAACGCTCCTATCTATAATAAAAGTAACGGGGGGGTTAGTTATTAATAGGGTGGTATTATAACGGGCCGCCGGAATAAGGGTAAGAGTTCCTATTCCTATACTATAGTAGCCCTCGCCTATACTATATATCGTCCTTATATATACCGATATTAGTCTAATCAGGGGTAATATAATAAGCTACCGGAGCGGCGTCCTGCCTCTCTAAAGTAGACTACTTTAGGGCGGCGTAGAATAGGGTCTTTAGGTAGGGGTCGGCAGCCAGGATCGCGTTAACCTTATCGGCTCCTACTTAGCGTAAAAGGGCCACGACTTAGGGGACCACGTTCCTAATAACGCCTATACCGTTATAGACTATAAAGATAGCGCACTTCTCTAAAAGTTCCGTTAACTTATCTATATCGCTCCTTATCTATACGGCCGGCTTAGGCATTATAGTAGGCCTCCGTAAAATAATCGGCGTATATATTATTAGGTTAGCCTAATCAGGCTAAGGCGTAACGGCTAGTATCGGTTTAGTAGTTAGCGTAGGGGTAGGAATATCCCTAATACTCGCTACTTTATTAATAGGCCGCCCGTCGGCTACCCAGATATCTTCTGCCTATTCTTTTAATATCTCCGATTAATCGTAATACCTATATAGCCGGTCCTTTAGGTTAATAAACTTATACTTTATCCGGTTAGCAAGCCATATATTAATATCTCTATATAAGATAGCGAGGAAGATATTATAAAGCTCGTGGTCTTTAATAAAGGTACCGCTAACCTTACTAGCTCTCGACTTCTAAACCGTAATACTCGTTAATAGCTACTTAACCTACTAAACGGTCTTAACCTTTTCGTGCTTATAAATAAGTTATAACTAGCGCATTTAGTTAAAGAGGTCGAGCTACTAGTCAGGATCCAGGTAAGAGTATTCGTTAATAAGCCGCTGCTTTAAGTGCTTCTATTAGCTACCGGATACTTTAATTAATCGAATTATCTTATTAACCGTAGGATAGATACCAGGCTCCGTAAATAGGCTAATATAGAAGATCTTATCGGCCTCGCTAAGGCGGTTAAGCTTAGTATAGTCTTTATAGTCCCTAAGGAAGTTAGACAGGGCCCTTCTATTAAAGCGAGGGGCTCCCGCGGCGAAGGGGTTTAGGGGCGCGCGAGATATAATAGTAGCTCGAGTCTTCTTATCGTCGTATAGGCTAATATACTAGTAGATAGCTACGAGCGTCTCTAAGCTAAGGTTTGCCTTAAAGTTCTTTAGGATATCGTTAAAAAACGCGATAACCGTGGTGGGTGCGTAAGCCTACTAAGGAGCGCTTAGTCCGGGGGAAACGGGGGGAATAAAGGAAACGGGTAAAGCGGGGGGAACTAGCCCGCTATTAGGGTTTAGGTTACCCTAACCAGGTAAAAGGGAAGCCGATACGGCTTTATAGCCGGATACCGGGGCGCCCTAACTATAAAAAACGGTTATCGACGGGCCGATACCGGGGTCTACGTCCCCTTACCTAAGTAAGGCGGTTATAAAAGGAGGGTTAGCCGTAGGAGCGGTATTACCCTGATTAGGCATAACCGTAATCGCTAAGGTTAGGATAGCCGTGTACGTGCTATTATTATTAGGCTTAGAGTCGCTATAGACTATATGGGGAGGGTCGCGATAGTCGGTCCACTATAAAGCCGTTATATTATTAAAAGGGGGGGGTTAATCTATTATAATAACAGGTTTAGGCAGATTAGGGGAATCAGGGTCTTTAAGAAAAAAAGGGTTAAGAAATAAAAAGCAGTCGTGTATTAAGTCTATAAGTCTAAGGATAATTCCACTTAGCGATAAGGGGTAGGAGAAGCCCTTTTCTTAGGGGCCCTAAAGGATATAATATAAGTATTCTCCGCCTAGGCTTAGGAGGGAACTTACTATAGTTAGACTAACGGAGATACCTATAAGGAATAGGATAAGGTATCGCTAGCTATTATAGGAGATTAGTTTAAGTCGTATCCGGGATCCATTAGCAGGTTTACCTAACCGCCGGGTCTATAAAGGCGCGGTATCTCGGGGCTCCTTAATAGGTTCTTCTAACTATCGGGGCCTTATATAACTAGATTTTCTTAAAATTCTCGGGGCTAAGGACTTACCGCCGTTCGTATAGGCCGTTATTACCCTAATTATAGTAAGGTTAACCCTACGCCTTCGTTATTTCCTACTTAAAGGGTTATAGTAAAAGATTTTTTTATATCTATGCTTTACGGCCCCTAATAGTCTATATCCGTAACTTTTCCTATTCCGGTAAAAGAGCGTGCCCTCTATCTTTATATCTATACTATATCCGGAATCTATCTTATAGTTAATCTATTCTTTATTCTACTTATTATACCTTTTTCTTAACGGTTTTTCGCTTTTCTTCCTACCTTTACCTTATCGGCGGTAAGGGCCTATCTCTCCGTCTATAGCTCTTATCTTATTTTTAGTAGGGAGGATCTATCCCCGTTTTCTGGTTATTAGGTTTTATTAAGGCCATATAGGGGGGCAGGTTTCCTAGGCTATTATTATAATCTTAATACTAATTTTAATTATTAATACTTTATTTTAATCTCGGCCCCTTAGCCGTATACTTCCCTTCCTATTTCCGTAATTAACGTGTAGTTTATTTAGGTAGGCCGGAACTCCCCTTAAGTACTTTCGGTTACCCTAATTAGATAATTAGGACTTCCTAGGCACCGAATAGATCCGCCTCTAAGCACTAATTAAAGAAAGGCGAAGCCGTTACTATATAGAACGGCTTAGGCAGTATAATCTCGGATAAGTCTTTAATAACAGGAGTGCTTAAGACCACGAAGTGTATATAACCAAAATAACATATATAATAAGGAGACCTTTAAAAGAGGTTCCTAGAGGTGCGCGCTGCTCTAATCAGGGTAATATAGCTTAAACGAAGTGAATATAATAAACGTAGTAAAACTTAGGGTTAAAAGGATAATGATTATATAGGATAATGATTATCCTCTGTGTCTAGGTGGCGTCGCCACGTATATATAATATACAAGACAAAATGAAAAAGCGCGCGCGTCCTATAACGTCACGTGATATCCCAACAACATAGCACTGGGTCTCCGATCCACCCCTCTATAGTATTATCGCTACTATTAAGCGTATTAGCGTAATAATTAATTAAATAGATATCTTATATATAGAAATATCTAGGTATAGGCGGGGCGCACGGGTAGGTATTATAGGCTATTAATATAGGACCCTAGTCGGAATACCGGTTACCCTAGTCGGATTATCCTTATCTTAGTAAGCTTAGACGTTTTAATTCTAGGCGCGGAAATAGTAGGCGGCTAATTCGTAGTATATATAGTGATATAGTTCTGCTTAAGTTATATACATATAAAAAATACACTTAATAGATGTAAACCTAAGCTATAGCCTAGAAAAGGTATATAGACCTGGTGTTTCTAAGATACCTAGAATAAACGTCTAAGGAACAAATATAGAACTAAGCCTAGTCGACAATCGCTTTATATAAGGAGAATTTTAACGCTCTGTTTTAAAACATAACTAAGTAATAATAAAAAAAGATATAACCTTTCCATTTATTATCCGAGATAGGGAATTACTTAAATATAAATCCGGCTTATTTCTGACTTTATACAGCGTTATCTTCTATCTGCCTAAATACCCTATGGTGAAATCGAGTCGACCATTATACCCTGCTAGCTAGAACGACCCCCCTCTTACTTTACCTATATTACTGCTAGAAGCCTAAAAATTATATCCGATATTACTTATATATACGAGAAGCTCTATGATGATTATAGTGACTTTCCGACGGATTATTATTATACTAGTATACCAATTCTGGTTTTCGGGTATATTCTTTCCTTCTCATTTGTCTATAATTCACCTAAAGACGAAGGTCCTAATATAAGGATTAATTAGTATCGTTATACTTAGTAAATAGCCTTATTAGTTTCCTGTTATAGGAGTTTTTAACCTTTATCTGCTAAACCGCCTATAATAGCTTTAGTTAGTAGCAGCGAGCTTATAGCGTTACTAACCTATTAGTAGCTAATAGCCGTTGCTATAAAGATCTAGCCCGATAGCCCTGATAATATAGAGTTCTTCAACGAAGGCTCTAATAATAATTCCTATTAACGCGTTAATAGCTTTACTGCTATACGAATATATACCCCGCTATATAGAGGATAATCGTATCGAAGATTATCTTCCGAATCCTATACGTGTAGGAACCGCGTTAACAATAAGTTGATACCGTTTAATATCTTATATTTAATAAAAAGGATACGTAACTAGCCGCAGCTACTGGATATACTAAGAGTATAAGTCTCTACGCGTATAATACTATTACGACTAAGATTACTATTATTATCGTCCCTCTTCCATAGCTAGGCGTTTAGTAGGCTAAAGCTATTAAGCATAACATTCCGGGATCAATACGGATTTAGAGCGAGGCGGAGACTTTTCTAAAGGTCTATTAATACACTATATATACGCGGAATAACTACTAACCTTATAACAGAATCGATATATCTAGGATAATATTTATACTAGGAAATATTCTTATATTATCCTTTTACCTACGTACCTAATACGCCTCGGCTTTAATAACGTCGCTCACGATCCTAAGTTTAGTTGGAAGCTAGGGTTTATAGCCATCGACGAAGTCTATATACTTAGATAGTAGCATGAATTCTGCCTAGACTTCGCCTATATATAGGAAGCCCGCCTGCCTATTCCCTAAGATATTATGTTATTCGGAAATACTATAATATTGGATTATAAAGGACAGGACTTTATGCTGGAGTATACGAGTTTTAACTATACCTTGGAGATCTTGGGATATCTACTAATAGATATGATATCTCCTTTATTATCTAGCCTCTTATCTTTATATATATAATACACCCACGCCGACTTAAATCTGTCCTTTAGTTAGCAGCGAAGCCCTAGGATTTATCTATAACTATTATCTATCTAGACTCGAACCTCAGCTATTTTCCGCTCGTAGATACCTGGTTCGCTAGCGATATAATAACCGTGACTATAGTAGCTTATAAGCGCGTGTAATTATCTATTAGTACGGCACGGATATTCGGCTAGACGATAAAAACGCCGTTTACGAGGAGTTTCGTAAAGACATGTTTATTACCAGGGTGCTATTTACTATTATAGGTATAAGCGTAGGAATCAATATCCCCGATATTAAAATTATTATATAAGCCGGCTTACTACCCTAGCTAAACCGGACTAGTATTATTTAGCGGTTTAGGTATACTATATATAAGGATTCTAGCAGGGGAGATTAAGAGATAGCGTATCTCTTTATACCCTAATAGTGCTTTAATCGTCTTAGATAGACTAATACTATCTCTTATAAGACTAAGCTTTATTAGGCTATATATAAGCCTACTTATCCTAGCTGTCTATAGGAGCAGGTCCTAATAAAGAGAGATAATAATATCTAGAGTAAGGCTAATTCCTAGGCCTTAGGTATAAGTAATTAAGATCAGCGCACTATTATAACCGGGACGTTATAGACTCTTTTAAATATAGGAAGGAAGGTAAAGTGGCTAAAGTCGGAGCTTATGAAACATAAGGCTCTGGCTAAGAACTTCCCGGAAGTAATAGCGTTCCTAAACGTAAAATCTTTCCGTGAGGCTATCCTAATATACCTTTAGGAGCCCGATAATAATCCAAGACTTAAGTCTAAACGTTATATCGTAAAGAAGGTCTACTATAATAGCAATAGTAATAATCTAAGTAATATTCCCTCCCGTTAACCTTATAACATTAGCGAGAACATACTACCTACTAGTTCCTTTATTTATAGGACTCTCTAAGGAGACCTTTTATTTCTATAAAGAGACCTTATATATAATATATTTATAGGGCTATAATAGCCGCTTAAGGACCGCACCTCTTTTTATATACACGCTTAACTATATGTTATACTATACTAGTATTATACCACTACTCGATATTTCCTAAAGTCAGTGATTCTTTAGGGCATAAGCAGCCTAAAACTAGCCCTTGAGTCATCTAGTATAGTAGGTCTTAGCACGTAATAAGTAAATAATACCACTAATATATACCTACGCGTCTTATTATCTTCACCACCATTAACTCATTAACTTCAAAAATTCATTAAAAATCAACTATATCTCTAATTACTACGCGTTAAGCATTCGCCTTATAAACAGACCCTGATTACGCAGGCCTATAGCGATAGCCTTAGTTAGAAGGTCATCGCGATTAAATTCGATATACCCCCCGGGTTAGTATAGGCTATCGCGAACCGCTATTAGTAATAGACTTTAGCCCGGTTAAATAAAGGCTCCGCCCCCGCCCCCCCCCCCCCCCCCGGCGATACAGGTATATAAAAAAAGACGTATCCTATAGTTAATTACTATCAACCCTTTTATTCTACCTAGTCAGTTAGTTACTAGGTGCACGTTATCTTATTCTAGATCCACTCTCTTCAAATACCTTAAAAAGGAAGGTATTCTATACCTTCGCGCGCTACGCCGGCTAAAACTAGCTAAACCACATATACGTAGACGTCTAGAGTGGTTAATTAAGTACGCCTCGAAGCCCTTATCTTAGTAGAAACAGATTCTCTTTTTTAATAAAAACCTAATCGCGCGCGGCGCAGGACAGAGGCAGAAATAGGTTTTCTGCCGCCGTGTAAGTTAGGTTTATCGTTATATTATACGTTTACTAATACATTTATAGAGAAAGAGACTTTTAAAGGATATAGTCTAGCCTCGGGGTAATCTAACCTGCTATAGATAGATATTCTAGGGTGCTTTTTCGTATTATTACTCTATATCTTTAGTCCCCCTTCTAGGAGACCTAAATTCGGCGCGCGGCGGCGTTACCGGCGCCGTTATTCATAATACTCTCAAAGAGCACCTGCCTACGATATACTAGCCGGATAGTGTATTCGTTTAAGATAATGCCTTTACGCACACAGCGCGCGTCCTTTAAGATTAGTTACGTCCCTAAGCTAAAGAGAATAGAGTTATTTTACTAGACTAGCTGCTGTATTCGCCTAACCTAAACCCTATCGAATATCTATAGAAACCACGAAAGGAACGAATCTATTTAAAGTATACAGAACTCTTGGATGTAAAGAGTGACGATATGTTGTATAATCTGCTTTACCGGGCCGTGATCGAAGTATAGGATAATTTTAAAGACGAGCTTCTAAAGCACTTAATACTATTAATACCGCGGAGGCTCGCTGCTTATATCGAGGCTAGGGAATAGTATATAAAGTATTAGAAAGATATAACCAGATATTTCCACTCTACTGGTTCTACTCTACTTATTCTAAATTTTTACTATACTTGTAAGGACTTTTTGTAAACTTATATATATTCGAACTTATAGTGTTTTTTACACGCGTTATATTAGTATATCCTAAAAGTAGGGCCTACTCGTTACTTATCCTAAGTCCCTGTACAGGGAAGAAAAGGGGTATAGGAATAGTGGTACTTACTATATATAAAATCGTAGCTACTAACGTACTACCTAGGTATAGCCGGGCACCACTAGAATAATCTAAAACATACCCCTATATATAAATAGCAATATAAAGTATAGGTATCTACTTAAACTATACATATAAATTATATAGAATACTAAGGGAGCTTTATGGCTTTATTATAGCCCTATAACATCCTATGAAAATATTATATATAAGGTCCCTCTATGGAAATATAAGGCCTCCCTAGAGAGTCCTCTATTTATATTGCTTTTAATAGTATCGAGAGAAGTTCTAGGCCCTCGTTAATACTAATTATTATCCTATAATACGTATCTCGAAGATATAAATAGAGAGTCGCCTCTAATAGGCAATTACGAGTTAGGTTTCGGTCTCTTAGCCTCTAAGGGTAAGGGCGAGGCTTAAGCTACTTAGCTATCTTATACTAATATCTCTAAGCTAGTTAGTAACATACCTGCTCTAGTAGATTAGGAGTATTATAAGACTTATAGTAAAGAGCTAGTTAATATTTATATAAGAAAGTTACCGGAGATCTAATAGATATAGGAGAATCAGAAAGCTAGGAAGGGCTATAAGCGGTCACGTAGTCCTCCAGGACTTTAATCGATTAGCGGGCCCGGCACAAAAAGATAGATAGTGATATAGCTTAGTAATAGATATCGGAGTAAATACTATATAAGTGTTAAGTCAGTTAATATGATACTATACAGATACCGACGATATCGGATAAACCAGATAGTTATAAGAGTAATTATTATCTAGGTATTAGGTCGCTTAATATAATTCCGTGTAGATATAAAAGAATAAAGGGGATAGTTATAGGAGTAATCACTATATAAGCATTAAGTGAGGTAATATAATACTCTGAAGATATTAAGGATATAATATAAAACGGATAATTATAGGAGTAAATACTATATTAGTATAGATAGTAAGATTAAAACTAATATTAAAAAAGACTTTTAATACTTATATAATATATAATTATAGTGGTTAGGTACTTATTATTACGTACTAAAATAACTTTATTCCTGATTCTTATAGTAAACCGTTAATCGGATTCTCCTCTAGAATATTAAGAAGTACTTTAATATCTATTTTATCTTCCTCCATATATTCCTGTATTTCCCCTTTATTCTTTTTATTTAACTTGGAAAATAGTTATAGGACGATAGGCTTATTATCCTAGGGCTAATCCCCTCCCAACTTATTATACTTCTCTACTAGCTCGGGTTACTACTAGTAATACTAGTGCTACTGCTATTACTAATGCTACCACGACTATTACTATTACTATTATTACTGGTACTAGTACTAGCCCTACTACTACTATAAGTCTATTTTAGATATTACTAGGGCCTATATCTCGAGTACCACTATTTGCAGCCGCCCTGTCTGGTATTTGTAGCCCTCTCTATCCTATTTCGGAAGGTTACGCGAGCCCGCGCAGTAGTCTGTATACGCCACGATCTTGGCTGTAGATGTCGCGTACCGGTACGTATATATTAGGACAAGACTTTCTTACCTAATCTTATCTCTAATATCTATAACTATAAATTCACTACTTATAATAACCTTCTGTATATAAACCTCTTGGCGATACGAATATATCACGTCTACCTACCTAGAGGTAGAAGAGAGTAGTAGAAAAGGGTGGTGGAAAAGGGTAGTGGAAAAGGGTAGTGGAAAAGGGTGGTGGAAAAGGGTGGTGGAAAAGGGTGGTGGAAAAGAGTAGTGGAAAAGAGGGCGGAAAATTTTTTCTTATAAGCGTAATCAGTCACGTAATCAGTCACGTAATCAGTCACGTAATTAGTCACGGGACGAATCGCGTAACTAAGAGCTAATAATATATATATATTAATATAACGTAATACGCTATGTAAAAAGTCACGTGATTTATCCCGTGACTGATTACGTGACTGATTACGTGACTGATTACGTGGCCTTACGAGAAAACTTTTTCCGCCCTCTTTTCCACCCTTTTCCACCACCCTTTTCTACCACCCTTTTCCACCACCCTTTTCTACCACCCTTTTCTACCACCCTTTTCTACTACCCTTTTCTACTACTCTTCCACCCTCTTTTTAGCCCTCGGACAGGTAAAGGATATCGGGTATTCTAAGATACTTAAAGATAATGAAAATAATCGAAAAATAGCAGTGATTTTGTAGTACAGAGCATTCAAGATAAGTCATAGTGAATAGCGGCAGTCTTAACACCATGAAAATTTTGTCGTGATCCGGGGTACGTTATACGTACCGGTACGCGATATCTGCAGCCAAGATCGTGGCGTATACAGACTACTGCGCGGGCTCGCGTAACCTTCCGAAATAGGATAGAGAGGGCTGTAAATACTAGACAGGGCGGCTGTAAATAGTGGTACTCCTATATCTCGATCTAAATCGTTGCCTTAGCGCTAGCCCGGTAGGTATCCGTTATCTTTATAAACTCTTCTTTTATCTATATCAGCTCTAGGCTAGTAGAGCTAGGTGGGGTAGTAGTAAGGGAAAAAACAAAAGGGGGGGGGGAGGATACGAGCCGGGGTCGATAGCAGGGGTATAGCCGGGGTTAATAAAGGCAGAGCCGGTGCCGAGGATATAAGCTACTCTGCTTATATATTAGGAATATACTAATATACTATAGAATACTATAACAGTTACGGTTATAAAAGGAATATTTACTTACTTAGCTATTATAATAATACTAGGCGTAGGCGCCTTTATAATACCACGAAAAAGGAATAGTAGCACCATATAGCTAGCCTATAAACCAAACCCGTTACTATATCGGTTATATAAAGATAGGGCCTCGTCGCGAGCGACTTCCAGCATAGCGGCGGCTATATTCTAGCGCTTATTAGTAATAAACTTACTCTTATTATTAGCGACGAGGTCCCTCTTTATTTCTAGAGCCGTAAGGCGATAAGCGGCGCCGGTAGCGGGGCGGGAGAGCCTGGGCGTAGATAAGGCTTTATATATTTATATACTATCTATTATATTAGCGTATATTCTAAAGGTTAGTAAGATAACTAACCTATCTACGGCTAGGGCTAGGGCTCCTCTCCAGACTAAGGACGCTTCGCCTACTACTTTGACTTTTATTTCCTATAGCTTTTAGGGGTTATTTAACTGGTTCCTTATTTAAGGAAGAAAGGACGTTATATATATCCCTAGGTAAAGTAACGATAGTGATAGTAGCGATAATACTAGCAAGGAATCGAGATAGCTAGAACTAATTAGTAAAGAATAGGAATAGATCTAAGACGTAGCCTAGGAATTATAGAGATTAGAAGTATAAAGATAACCGTAGCTTTATTTGGGTATTTCTAACCTTTTTATCACTCATTCCTTATAAGGTATAGTATATATGTCTATACAGGCTATACAGATATTATAGTTTCCCTTGCCTTATATATACTAGATTAATATTATAATATAGGTTATACCTTCTAGGGGGCGATTATAATAGTAATTAGAACCGATGCCCTTTTCGTAAAGTCGACCCTAAGGGGACGAAATACTAGGAAAAGCGAGAAAATAAACACGTATTCGGATTCAGGGCCTCGAAAAGGCCTAGGAACCGATAGCGTAGCGAGGCCGCGGAGGACGCGGGGCGATAGGCTAAGGAAGAAGCCGTCCCGACGCGTTAAGAGGAAATAATATACTATAGCCGGACCGAACGGAATAAGCTGTATCGAATACGCACTAAGGGCGTGATAAGAATATATTAGATAAGGCCGCTAAGTATTTCCCCGGTATACTAGCTAACGGGGTAAGCGTCTAAGAGGCGCTCGAGCTAGGCTAAGAAATCCTGAATGTCCGTTACCACGAAATAATCGAAGGGGCACCGCTATAGCTTCCGCCTAGTAACTACCCGCCCCTCTTATCTAAGGGTATAACTAAGACTATCCAGGTAATAATTAAAAAGGCACTATAAGGACTAAGAACCAGGAACGCGAGGACCTATACCTAGTAGCCGCCCGCCACCGCTTTAAGACTATACTGGTAAAAGTTATCCCCGTATAATACGTATATAAGATTACTATACCCTATAGCGCCGATACGGGACTAGACCTATATAAGAAAATACTACCGGAGATGGTATAGGCGGTAAATAACGCCGGCGGAAAAAGCGATATAAAGGCAGCGTAGCTATTACGGGTTAACCCCGTGGAGATTATCCAGTAGAGCACCGGGTCTTCCGACTAATCATAGCGTGTTCCTAGCAGGTCGCGTAGGTCGTAAGCACCTATAGAGTTTTCCCCTTTTCCTTCTCTTCTCCTTCGCTTTAGATAGTTTGGTTATTTAGCCTTACTCTATAAATAACTTATAACTAGCCGCGTATATATCTAAAGCTTAGCGAAACCTATACGTTATGCCTATAAAGATAGATTATTAGTTCGATCCACCTCCCGGCGCTCCGTCACGCCTAGCGGGCGTGTCGCCTAAGGCTAAGGAATAAAGGAGGGAGATTATTAACCCTTTATAGACTTAGGTCGCCACCTTAACCACCTAGATCTAGGAATAATAGAACGCTATTAACTAACTACTATAAGCGATATAAAACTAATAACGTATAGCTACGCCGCGCCTAGCCACCTTATTAGAAGAGGTTATATAAGGCTCTTAAACGCCTGCCCTGACGCACACGCTTAACCTAATACCCGCTACGAACCTATAAACTAAAGTACTCCCACCACCTTAGAAGTTTATCGGAAAACGCTTAGAGTATATAAGCTAGCTATCCGAAATACGCGAGAAGCTCCTATTAAATTAACACCTCTTCTAGAGCCTTCACGAGAAATAGTACTTTATTAACGTCTATCTAGATACAGCCCCTCGCCGTATTATTACCTTCTTTTAGGCGGCGGGCGGAACCGATAGTTATTATAACTCTAAAGACTTCCTTAATTACCTTAATCGAATATAGAAGGACGTTAATAAATAGCCTTACGTAGCTAATACCCTATAAACGTTACGATAACGCGAAGACTAAGCGTTCGGTTATTTTTATACCCGGCTTCGAAAAATAGCTAGCTATCGCGGGCGGAGGTTAATAGGATAATACGACAAAGATTATATTCCTAAAAGGAGCTCTTAGTAGCCGCCTATATACCACTTTTATTACTACGAAACTCCCGAATAATTATTATACTTAGGTAGTAAAGGTATAGAGTATTACTTAGAGACTTAAAGCCCTCGCTATAAGGCCACGCTTTAGGTAAACACCCCGTAATAGTAATAATAATAATAATCACGCCCGCGACTATAACGGTAATATAAAGATAAGAGAAGTTAATTAAGTATAGACTAAGAGAAAAGAGATAGGAGAGTGCTATAACTATAGGAAGAAGGGACACCTTGCTAGGAAACACTGCTTAAAGAAGAAGAACGCTAAAGATTAGAAGGAAAGCCGCATAGCTAAGGTCTTAGTAACCTCGGATAATAAGATAACCTATATAGGAATTATGGATAATAATAAAGACTTAGAAAAAGAATATCTTTAATGCGAAAACGGGTACTAAAGCGTATTATAAAGAAATAAAGGAATTAGAAAGAGTTTATATAATAGTCGCGAAGTAGCTACTTAGTATTTATATAAGTATAGATAAATAAGAAGTTAATTACCGCTTTTATAGATACTAGATATAACTATTACGCCGTTATATACGAACTTCTTATAAAGTCCCTCCGCCTCCTATTCGTCGATAAGATTAGAAGACCCCTCTTAGGGTTCTCCGATATTATAAGGTTTATTAAGAGTTCCGGTATCGCCGTGTACGATCTTAAGATTAATAGATATATATAACGATTATTCGCCTATATAATACTAGGATTAGATTATAATATATTCCTAGGGAAACCTTAGATAGAGTATAATAATATTACCTATTATATAAAGAGACGTCGCCTTTACTATAAAGTGGCTTATATAGATATCCGACTCTAGGGTAAAGAAAAGCCCAATAATATTAGACCTATTCGCGAAGCTTAAGTAGTGACTAGGTCGGTGTTTACTAGTATTATACGCTGGTTATAACGGAAATAACGGTTTAGAAAAGAGGAACTCGCGCTTTACGCAGTTAGTATTACAGACATTAATAAGGCCCTCTAAGGCAAGTCTCTAGTCGACCCCCGGAAGTATATCCTAAAGGAGATTCTATAACAATTTCCTAACTTATTCTCCGATTTATAAGCGAACCGCCTTCCCCTCTATTAACCCGGGGTTAACTATAAAGTAAACCTTATATAGGGGCCCGATGGTAAGGAGCCAGAACTACCCTAGGGCCCTCTCTATAATATATCTAGAGAAGAACTGCTAGTCCTGCGGAAGACCCTTACCGACCTAATCGATAAGGGGCTTATATAAGCTAGTAGCTCCGCCGCTAGAGCTCTAGTTCTATTTATAAAGAAACCAGGAGGTAGGCTATAATTCTAGTATAATTACTATACCCTAAATACGATTATATAAAAAGACCGCTACCCTCTTCTACTAATTATAAAGATACTCTAAAACCTAGAGCGAGCTAAGTGATTTACAAAACTTAATATAGTTACTGCGTTTTATAAGATCTGAATCGCTACTAGCTATAAAGCGAAGATAGTATTCGAAACCCGATTCGGATTATTTAAATAGTTAGGATACCCTTTCGGACTTAATAGCGCCCCCGTGTCCTTTTAATAATATATTAATAAGACGCTATAGCGTTACCTTAACGATTTCGTTACCGCCTATATCGATAATATCCTAATTTATTAAGTGGATCCCTATATAACTATAAGAAGAAGGTTAAACTAATACTATAATCGTTAAGCGACGCAGGGTTAATACTTAACCCAGCGAAGTATAAGTTTAGCGTTAAGACTATAAAGTAATTAGGGTTTATAGTTACCGCTAGCCAGGGTGTTTCGTGTAACCCTAATAAACTAAAGGCGATCTAAGAGTAGGACGCCCTGACTTTAGTAAAGGGAGTCTAAAGCTTCCTAGGCTTTCTAAACTCTTACCGTATATTTATATAGAACTTCGCTTATATTATAGCTGCCCTAATAACACTAATAAAAAAGGACTAAGCGTTCTCCTAGGGTCCCGACGAATAGGCGGCTTTTAAAGAAGTTAAGAAGAGGTTCTAGGAGGAACCGATCCTACGGTAATAGGTCTTAAATAATAAAACATTCGTGGAAAATAACTACTCGGGGTTCGTACTAGGAGGTATATTAGTCTAAGGAAACAAATAGGGACGTTATTATATAATCCCCTATTATTCACGGCGGCTTATAGGAGCTGAATATAATTACCCTATTTATAATAAGGAGATATTAGCGATTATAAGTTACGTAACATACTAAAGAGCCGAGCTCCTAAGTTATAGTCGCTTTACGATTCTATCCGACTATAAGGCCCTAGAGTACTTTATAATAAAGAAGATACTTAATAAAAGATAAAGCTAATAGACCGGTAAGCTAGCTTATTTTGACTTTATACTAGAATACCATAAGGGTGCCGATAACTATACTACTAATACTCTTTTACGAAAAGAATAAGATAAACTTAAGGAATTCTCTAATAAACGGGAGCAGGTATAATATATATAGTTAATCCTAGAGACCTTAATCCCCCCAAAGATCCGCCTCCTTCGCGAGAACCTATAGGTATTTAAAGCCGATAACGAATTATAATGGCTATAAGACGGTATAATAAAACAAAATCACAAGTATTGCTAAGCCATATAAGCCGTATTATAGAGGGGCAGACCCGTGTTCCGGGTCTGGACGTTATGGATATCACGTGACCACTTAGTCCTAGAGATCTGGTCTTATATGCGGCTATTCTTCGGAATAGACCCACTATATCTAGCTAGCTTTTCGTCCGATCTTTCACGATCATGACCTATCACCCATCACAATCATAATTTGCATTATCCTTCCTTTTTTAGTTATCTAGACGATCCAGAAGAGCCGACCGTAGGCCCGCCTACCTATCTAGCTATTCGTTCCCCTAATCGGACTACTACCGACCCCCCCTCCCTTCGGCTAGCCTATTAGTTAGTTATTGACTTTAGCCCTAGCGGAGCCGTTCTGTATAGTAACGGCTTCGCCTTTTTTTAATTAGTGTTTAGAGGTGGATGTAATCGGTGCCTAGGAGGTCCTGTTTATCTAATTAGGGTAACCGAAAGCATATAAGGGTAGTTCTGGCCTGCCTAAACGAACGGCCTATTAATAACGTTATTAATTAGCGATACGGTCATGGTTTTCCCTTTAAGTCTTTAGTCTTAAGTCTAGTTTAGCTATGATATAGCTTCGGTTACGATATAGCTTTAGATACGGCATGGCTTCGAGTATAATACGGTTTTAGATATAGCTTTGGATACGATATAGTTTTAGTTATAGATTCCCCCTTTAATAGTGGCTAAAAGGCTTAGGTTAAGGCCTAAAAGAATAGCGCGTTACGTGGGTAGTAGAAGAAAAGAAAGAGAAGGTTATAATACGAGTTCTGATTCTAGCTACGATATATTATTAATAAAAATAATAAAAACAGTTTCCTGGGGCCCGAGTCTCCGGAAAAAGCGATCCCGATAGTGCTTTAGAAGAGCAGAGGCTGCCTGCTTATTAATAGCTATATACTATCCTGATATAGAGAGTGCCTATAGATTAATAGTCCGATACTAGTTCCGATTCGACGGGTCCTAGTACCACGGATACGGATTCGGAAAAGTAAAGGCTTCCTGCTTATTAGTAATAGCTATAATCTATATCGATATAGAGACTGCCTACATACTAATAGTCTTAAAGATCCGGTTTAATAGTCCTGAGTACCATGGATCCAGAAGAGCAGAGACTACCTGCTTAGAAAGAATAGTTCTAATATAAGAGGAAGACGTTACGACGGCGACGTCGTGGAAGGAGGAGGATATATACTAGTAGTTAGGGTGGTTAGAGCCGCGCGTAGGATACGTTCCTGTTCCTCTTAATTGGGTTCACCTCCTATTTTAAAGTTATCGCGAGAGTTACGCTAAAGGCGTGTAAGGCAGCGTTATAGGAGCTATACGCTCTATAATCGGAAGACTCTTTGCTGTTTACTTCCTGTTTATCTGATTAGACTAACGGTGATATGGCTAGACGTAGGCGGCCCTCCGCTCCGGGCAGCCTACGTAGCCGAAGTAGTAGTCGGAAAAGCCGCCGCCGCCGCCGCGGTAGAAGTACGGCTACATGGTAAAGCCAGGAAGAGAGTCCCGCTGCCCGGCACGATCCTATTCGCCTAATTAGGTGTTATTCCTGTGGTTAGAATAGCCACCGTCGGCGTATATGCCCGAGGAAGAGCCCTGTTGGCTTTATGATCCGGAAGAGCTCCTGTGATAGCTCCGCGCTTTAGAACAACTGGCGCGTTAGTTCCGTTAATCCTGTTCCGGCGCCAAGCTCCTGTGCTAGCTTTATTACGCCCGAGACTTCGGAGAGCTCTTATACTAGCTCCCCTGCCTCTACCGACCCCGTAGTACCGGTTCCGAAGAGTCTTCCCAGACTCTATAGCTAAGGAACCTGCTATTACTACTACCACCGCCCCTCCTATTCCTTTAGTCTAGAGTCCTCCCGTGTACTCTATAAAGAAGAAGACGCCCGCTACGCCTACCGTTCCTATAATAGAAAAGAGTCCTCCTATAGACTCTACCGTTCCGCTATAAAACTTTTATATTAGCTTTACCGCCGAGTCCGCTATTCCTATAAAGAAGAGTCCGCCTACCGCTAATCAGAATATCGGTATTATCGGCTTTATAATAGTAAATCGGGTAGTTAAATCTATTCTTACCGATTAGCCTATCCTTATTCCGCTTACTAACCGCCCTACTCCTATTCCTATTCCTACTGATTAGGCCTACCTGCTTTCCTTTCCGCCTACCGACTTCGAAATTAGTTATCCGGTATAGTATACGTATTATCTTAATCCGTATTTCTAGGAAAAGATCGAAGAGATCTTCGGAGACTCCCTTAAAGCGGCGCTTAAAGAGGTGTATTCGTAGATCGATAAGGAGATAGCTAAGGCGATCGAAAAGGTATAAATAAGAGTAGAGTCTCTATAATAGGCGTCAACGTCTTCTTTTAATGGATTTGCCTTTAGGGCTAAGGAACTTTTCCTTACTATCTTCCTCCCTCCTCCTACCTTTTTTCCTTTTTCCTTTTCCTATACCCTTTTTCTTTCCTTTTCCTTTTCCTTTTTCTCCCTCTACCTGTCCCCTTACCTAATCAGGGTAATAGAATTATTTTTAGAAGCAGAAGTCGTTTATAGAGTCCGTGGGAGCTTTTTTAGTTCTTAACGGGGGCCGTGTCTTCTAGAAATCATAGGTTTATATCTAGGGCCGTATTACTCTTTTTAGATTACGCCCTAGAGCCGGATTTCTTTTTCCCGAAGCTTTATTAGCCTAATTAGAATCTTTTTATTATTTTTAGGTTATTTAGAAAGCTGCCCTTAAGGGGGACCTCTTTTTATAGCTTTAGGGCCGATAGATATAGAGTCCTGCCCTTCCCCTAATTCTACCCTGCCCGATTTGTATTCCCTTCTTTTCTATACGAATACCCTAATCCAGCGTATTATTCATATAGAAAGCTATACACGTAGAAGCTTCTTTATATAGCTTTAGGGCTAATAGATAACTAGGCCTAGGGCCTAGTCTATAAGTCTGGTCTGGCCTATAAGTCTATAGAAGCCGCCTACACGGATTTTTAGCTTTTCTTTTACCTCTTCCTTAGACTATATTATTGATAATTCTCCTCTATTTCTTTCCGTTATAACCACGTTAGCCTGATTAGAAGAAGACGAGTCAAATAGCTCCGATTTTAATCGATTTAGCCTACTAGTTATTAAGTTATTATATAGGTTAGTTAGCTACTATTCCTGCTACCTATGATTTTACTGGATCTTAATCCTGCCTGCTATTTTCTGCCGGTAGTTACTATAAGCTTATCCTGCTTACTCTTTTCTTTATTTTTCCCCTTTTCCTACTCTTTTTTGTTACTCTTCTTTTCCCCGATATCTTTATTCCTTTCATCGGCCCGAGCCTAATCCGCCTACCTATAGTTAATCCGATTAATCGTATTAATCCAATTAATCCAGGTATTCCCGTTAATCCTGCTCTTCTTCTTCCTATTCCTTTAAGCCCGGCTATAATACTGCCGACTCGAAGAGTCTTACTGCCCGCGATACCTTCCTACCGAGTCTACGAAGAACCGATAAACCGACCCTCCTATATACTATACCACGCCGCCGAAAAGATCCGACCTATATACTTTACGCCTATAATCCGAAGTAGACTGCCTGCCTTAATCCAGGTAGTAGAAAGAGATAGATATACTGTACGAGAGACATAGGAATACCAAGATACCTTTATATAGGCCCGTCGTTTATAATCTTCCTATAAACCCCGAGAATATATAGTTCCGAAATCCTGACTAGTCTATAGACCTTAAGACTCTTTATTACCTGCTTTTACAAGCTACGCCGTTAATTCTCCTGGTATAATCTTTATAGCCGTTACCCAGCTAGTTCTATGTTTTATATTATGAATCTTTTACTAGGGCCGCCTGCCCTATATATACGTTCGCCGCTATATTATCGTTATATCTTCTACGTCACGGTCTTCTCGAAGACTATACTAGGGCCGCCGCTTATTTACTAACGCCTACTACCCGCCGCCGCCGCCGCCGCGTTACTTATTCCTTATACGGAACCAAGGAAGCCGCCGCCGCCGCCTGGCTTATACACGAAGAACCTATAAGGTCACCTCTATATCTTTAAGGTCACCATCCTTTAAGCCCACGTTTTCGAGAAACGTCTCTAGGAATATATACCGCGCAGGGAAAGAAGGACTGCTTATAGATGCCTTAATTAGGGTAATAGAGATATATTTAGGACGGTTATGCTGTTATTTTAGTTATATTAAAATTATCAAGACTATAAGGCGTGGCTTAATAATTTAGGGCCGATTATAAAGGGGTAGACCCGTGTTCCGGGTCTGGACGTTATGGATATCACGTGACTACTTAGTCCTAGAGATCTGGTCTTATATAAGGCTATTCTTCGGAATAGACCCACTATATCTAGCTAGGTTTTCGTCCGATCTTTTGTAATCGTGACCTATTACCTATTATAATTATAATTTGTATCGTCCTTCCCGTTTTGGTTATCTAGACGATACAGAAGAGCCGACTGTAGGCCCGCCTGCCTATCTAGCTATTCGTTCCCCTGATCTGACTACAGCTAACTCTTCTAGAGGCCCGGCGACCGTCTCCTCGGGACCCGTTTAGCTTTAGATACGGACCCGTGACGAGCCTCGCCCTCCATTCGGCTAACCTGTTGGTTGGTTGTTTATTTTGGCCCTAGCGGAGCCGGTCTGTATAGTGACGGCTTCGCCTTTCTGTAGTATCTAAAGGCGATCAATAGTTTTATCCCTTATGTACTATCCGAGCCTAGATTATCGAATACGGAACCACCTTATAAGGACTATTAATATTCCGAGATCGCCTATAGGTGCTAGGAGCTTAAGAAGGGAGTATATTATAAACACGAGTAATTTAATCTATACAAGACTTTATAATTAGAGGCTATCCAGGGTAAGATAATATCATTACTCTTATAGCGAGACGCCTTTTCTGGTTAGGGATATATAAAGATATACGCAGGTTTATACGTAACTATAACGTCTATAGCTAGAGCCACGTATAGAGTAATACTTAATAAGGGCTCTTAAAACCGCTCCTAATTCCTAAACGAATAAGGAGTAACCTGTTAATAGACTTTATAACGGATCTGCCTCCCGCCAAAAGGAAGAAGTGTAGGTACCTATAGGTTATAACTAATTAACTTATAAAGGCTATTACCCTTAAAGCGATAGACTTTATAAAAGCGGAAGCTTATACCGAACGGTTCTTATATTATTACTTTTAGTTCTATAGTATACCTTATTTAATTATGAGTAATAGAGGTTCTAACTAGATAAGTCGCTTTTAGTAATATTTCTATAAATTAGCTAGAATCTAATACCGATAAAGTATAGCTTACTACCCCTAAACCGATAATACTACTAAGTAAGCGATCTAAGAGGTATAGATATACCTTTAAGCCTTTATTTACTACGCCTAAGACGATTAGGATAAGTTACTACCCGTAGCCTAACTAGCATTAAATAACTAGGACAGCTCTACCACCAAGATAAGTCTATTCTTTCTGGAATACGGATGCTATATTAACCTAATCTAAATTTATAAAGAACTAAGCAGCGATGCTTAGGAGTTTATAGCCTATAACTAACTCCGCCGCGTCTAAGAGGCTATAGAGTTCGCCTAAGCCTTAATAGTAGCTATATAGCGATAATAAAAAGAGTTAGTAAATAAGCGTTATATCTCTGCTAAATAGTTCTAAGAAGACGACCTTATATAGCTCTCGCTTATAAACTACTTTACCGCGCGATTATCGCGTAAATTATATTAGCTATACTGAAAGTATAGGGTAACTAAGGTTATTAATCCGTATATAGTAGAACTAGATATACCTTCGAATATATACCTAAGGCTCTATATAGACCTCCTATAATATATAAGCGAAGACCCTCTTCTTCGTTAAGTCGTATATAACCCCTAACCCGGACCGATTTATAATAGTTTAGAAAAACACGAATAGACGGTAAAGGAAATCCTATACGCTAGGAATTAGAAGGCAGGTAAAGGCATAGTAAGAGAGGCGTTAGTAAAGTAAGAAGGATACGCCTAGATATCCTAGGAACCGATAAAGTCCCTATAAGAGTTAAGCCCTTTAGATCGCTATAAAGAATAGTATAGCCCGATTAAAGTTAATAATAGACCCCGCTAATATTATAAAAAGAAGGAGGGTTATAGGAAAGGCGGTAAGAATTAAATAAAGGTTAGAATAATAGTAAAGCCGTCTATATTAATTAAGTCAGAGTATATAAGCCCTGCCCCTAGCTACCGGGTTGAGGCGTGAAGATAAATATTATTACGAACGTCCTTATGATTATTAACGCCTTCCGCGATAACGGAAGATAACGTAGACGCCGCGACCTCGGCCTGCCTATGCATTTTCTTTCCCTTAAAGGACTTAACGTCCTCTACCTCGACGGCTATAACCCCTACGACGTTCTTTACTATCTATAGGAACCGGTTAAGCCAGCGTAGGCCTTCTACCCCTATCAAGGTAATCGTTACGCTAAGAATAGGTATAACGATAGTAAGAGGCGCCGCGATAGGTATAGGTGCACCTATTATAATATAGGAGTCCTTATAGGGGGGGAGGCGGTAGTATATACCGATAAGTAAGGCTTACCGGCTCCTAAGTTAATAGGCGTTAAGATAGGCTTATCCTCCTATAAAGTGCTAGAAGCCTTTTTTAAGACCCTAGGCGCCTTCTAGAAGGCCGAATAAGCCGCTATAAGCGCCTTTACCGCCTTAGGGCTAGAAAAGGGGTTATTAACGACTACTTTCGCCGCCTCTAGTAGTGCTATTAATAGACTAGTTATCCTAGGCAGAGGAGGAAGATACTTATAACCGCCCTTTAAGTAGTTTTAGTATTTAGGATCGGGTATCCTCGCGTTAGGTCCCGACTAATCGCGTTAGCGCTGCTTATCCTAGCTATTAGCTATTACCTTCACGTAAGCGTAGTAGGAGACTAAACGGGTCCCTTTAGGAGGATATTTTATTCCACGAGCGCGCTTCGCGGGGCTCTTAACCACTATAGAAACTTCGCCCACAGAACGCTTACCCTTAGCCTTAATAGCTCGGGCTGGTTAGGTGCGGCGGTCTATAGCCAAGGCAGGAGTAGTGATCTCCTTACTAGCCGGGGCAGGAGCAGGTGCCTCCTTACCGGTATTATTATTATTATTATTATTAGCCCCTTATATTATATATATAAGTTAGTAAACGTTATACGAGGCTTATAGGAAGAATAAGAAGACGTACCTTAGGGGCCGGAGATGATCCTAAAAACTTAAGTATCTTTTAAAAGAGGGAGATAAGAGGTTAGTGCGATAATATAATAAGCGAAGGAGTTATAGTTAATACAAAACGTATTATAGATAATAATAGATATTATTAAAAAAGAGAAGGAAAATAGATCCACGGAGGCGACGGCGAAGTTAGTATTATTAGTATAAGTAAGTTACTCGGTTAGGGAAGGTACGCTACCAGGTCTCCTTATATAGCAGGAACGACCCTATAACCCGACTATAAATAATCACTATATCCCTGTACGGAACGTTAATTAATCGTATAACTATAAAGGCTCGCCTTAAGCGCTCTTTTATAAATAAAGAGGTTATTTATAGTAAAAGAGCTGCTAGAGGCCGTTATTTAATTAATAAAGAGGCGTTATTTAATCGAATAATAACGCTTTACGAACCTATACTAAAGGTTAACGGCTTACCGAGGGGGGGAAAGAGCTAATGTTACGGGTTAACCCCGTAGAGATAATCCGGTAAAGCACCGGATCTTCCGACTAATCATAGCGTGTTCCTAGCGGGTCGCCACGATATAATACTTAGGTCATAAGCACTTATAGAGTTTTCCCCTTTTCCTTCTTTTCTCCTTAGCTTTAGATAATTTAATTATTCGGCCTCACTCTATAAACAACTTATAACCAGCCACTTATAATAGCACTTACTAAGCGGGGATATTGTAATTACGTTTAACCCCGATAATACCTAGAGGAAAGTATATAGAGACTAGGTACCTATAGCCTTTACGCCAGGGGCCGCAATATAAAAGAAAACCTACTAAGTAGTCGCGAAAGGAATCCTAATAAGGCACTTATATAACCGTAGCGAGAATAACATTATCACGGAACTTAAGATAAATAACCTCTCCGCTAGCTTTAACCGGATTAGGATAAGGATCCCCCGTATTAAGAACGCCTATATAGCGCTCCTCTTAATAGAGATTAATATACCGTAAGTAGCGGAGCGTATAGTAAAGGAGGGAATTTTCTTCTACTATAGCTATTACCGCTATAAGCCCTATAACCCCGAACTATTACCGCTACGCTATTATAAATACCTATAGTTGGGGTATAAAACGGGTTAATATATCGCCCTAAAACCCCTTTACGGTTATTAAAGCGGCCCTAAATCGGAATATAATAGTAACTTTAATAACTATAAGATATGCCGGGGCGAAGCCGAGAAGCGCTACGCCGCCTATAAGGGCCCGCACGCCGTACCTAGAGATAGCTACCCCCTCCTAGCCAGGGAAAAAGCCAGGACCGGGGAAGCGTATACTAACCGCCCTAAGTAGTTTAACCTTACCCAGATTAATAAAGTAAGGGCTATAGCGTTAGGCGAGTAACGCGTTACGGTACCGGCGGAGCAGAGGCCGATATCGCTACTCCGGAAATAGCGCTAAAAGGGGCGACCCCCCGCGGGATCCTATATCTTAATCGTTGAGGCCGCGGAGAGGGTACGCGAGAAGGAGCAGGAAAGGGACGTAGCCGCCACGAGAAAGGCGATAAGGATAGAAAAGAGTAATAATAACGGCGGTAATAATAACACTAATAATAATAGGAATAATAATAACGCTAATAGCGTAGCGATAAATATCACGAAGTTATTCTCCGTGACCCCTAAAACCGCCTAAAATACCTTAATACCCCTAAGTATAAAGCCGACTATACCCGCTAATAAGGCGGGACCGCTATAGAACCGCGATAAACCGACTCCGGAAGTAATAACGACTAAGGCCACTTAGCCAGAGCCGAGCCCCCCTAAGGCCGCCTAACCTATAATGATTAAGATAAAGGTAGATATAGGACCGAGCCTATCCTAATAGTTATATAGAAATTAGTATCTTATAATAAAATATCAGGGCGAAGGTAGACCGGGTATAGTAGGTGTTTTATAACCGCTATAGGTATAATATAATAACGATTACGGAACCAGGACTAAACTAAAGAGGAAGGCTATCCTACCCGAATAGATACGATTATAGGATAATTTAGGGAGGAGGGAGCGCCCTCCTCTATATATATAAAAGATATAAACCCGCCGGTTAGATATAGCGGGCTAAAGACGACTAGGCTAAAATAACGCCAAGGGAAGGGACCTAGAAAACGACTATATAGGATTTTTACTCCGCGAACTATAAAAGCGCGGGATAGAATACCTTAATCCTCCGGCTAGCAGCGGAACCGCCACGGGGACGCACTATCCTTATCGGGGACTTTAATCTTAAGCACCTACTCTAGGACGGCTATAATAAATATAATCGATAATCCGAAGACCTACTCCCTATAGCGCACCGATAGCGCCTTAACCTCGTAACGCCGAAGGGGCACTTAACCCGGATAGTAATAGACCCGGGATATTATTATAGTATACTTAACCTAACCTAGGTTATAAGGGATATACTATAAGCGGCTAGTTATAGGTTGATCGTAGTAAGTAAGGCTGAATAATTATATTAGCTAGAATAAAGGAAAGGAAAGGAAAAGGTCTATAGAAAGGTGTAGGATTTAGTAGGTTTATACGAGTCCGTGGTAAGGGCGGCGTAAGGTCTGAATATCGGACCTATATACTAATTAGCGATTCCTGCCTTATACCGGAACTACACTTTTAAGGGGTTAACCCGTGATATTACCCCCCTCCTCCCCCCCCCCCCCCCCCGGGACGTAATAACTAAGCGCCGAATCCGTTTTTACGTGGACGCGTTATAAGGGAGGCGTGTATCCTATCTTATATCGGGTATATTCGAGTCGCGGGGCGTTCGCGACGACTTTGCTCCTAAGTCGCTAGCGTACCCCGTCGCGCCGAGCGCTTACTCCTTATATTAAAAACGCCTAGTTACTCCTTCTTCTTTATTCGTAAACTATGATACTAAATAGCTTTATAAGCTTCTATTATATTCCGTAGTTCGATATTATAGTATAAGCGTAGCTTCGCCCGGTTTTTTATTCGTAGTTAATTCTTCTTCTATAAGCCTATAACGTCGTTTTAGTAATAAGCTTCCTTATTTATTCCGTGCTTAGGGCCTTATTATTCTCCGCTAACTCGCGGCGTAGTTATTCCGTACTTATAGTCTTTTTTTATTAATTTAATAGATAACGTCCTTCTAACTATTTAATTAACTATCATAAGTCTCCCGATAAGTCCTCGCGTTAATTTAGTTAGGTCACGGCTAATAGAGTGCGTCTAGATATCCGTACCCCGTTATAGCGGCCGCCACGTCTATAAGGGTATTATCGATAAGCCTCCCGCCACTAGCAACGTCGCCGCCTCTACTCCCCCCTCCCCCTCCGTTAAGGAAGTGGCCAATAAGGCTATTACTAAGATAGCGAATACCGGTAAGCGTCTTAGTAAAAAAAAGGTATACGACTAAAGTCTATACTTTATTATAAGGGCCCTACTAACACTCTAGTAGCCTGCCACGCCTAATAAGCGATAGCGTGGGCTAAGCCACCCTCTTAGTCGTTATTATAACGATTTTTACTATCTATACGCCGATTATATTACGGGTATTAAAATAAAATTTAACTAAACGTGTTATAACTAATCTGGGCCTAGCGCTACCCGTCAAAAGCCTAAGCGTTACGAGTATATTATAGGATCCTATATATACCGCCTAATAAGTTCCTTACGATCTATAAGCTAAGTAGTCGCGACTAACTTCTTTAGCTCCCCCCCGGCGCCGTTAAATTCGTTTATCCTATAGCTACCGCGGGTCACGCTATACGCGATAATCCGGATAACGATAATATAAGTATTCCTAAACCGCCTTTAAGGTCGCCGCCAACTTAGGCCTAGCTCCGCGAGGCCTTTAAGTTAGCTTGCGGAGATTACTATACCTTGCTATCCAAGGAACCCCCCGCTACCGCCGCTACTACTACTAATACCGCCTCCGCCCCCGCCCCCGTTACTAATAGCAAGGGTCTTTACTACGAGGTGGAGGCCTATTACTAGGAGGTTCGCGACTAGGGCGCTATAATAACGCGCCTCTTAAAGGGTATTCTCGCCGCCCTTTAGGAGGGTAGTAATCCTATTACCGGTAATAGTAATAGTAATAATAATGGTAGCTAAGGTAATAACGCTACTAATTAAAGTCCTTTACGGAGGCACTATTTACCTTTTTAGATACCGGAAGGGGGGCCGGTAAATTCCCCCCTCTTAATTAATTCGCGGCTATAAGTCGTTCCCCCCTCGTATTAAGTTCTTTTTATCCTCGTATACTCCTTTTAGTATACTCGTATAATAGTCCGTTATTCTTATTAGCGGGACTATATTCTGCTTCGAAGGCGTTTAGCGCCTTAGTATCCTTTACGGCGTCTAGTAGTTCCTAAGTAGGTTCTGCGTATCCTGCCTTACGTACTAGTACCTCGCGTTATACGCCGTAACCTTACCGTTTATTCTATGCGTATAAGATGCTTTCTACCTCCTACTCTTCCTTACCGTAAAGTGCGTCTTTAATCGGTTCGGGCTAGGGGTCGATTACGACCTGGCTAGGGAGGGGGTCGCGGCTAGCTTATTTTAGAATATTAACGTAAAAGCGAGGATATATCCCTAAGGGCACGTCTAACTCGATAATACAGGAGTTAATTACTTTTATTACTCTATACTTTTAGTATAGCTAGCTTAGCTTCTTTAAGGGCCTAGGCGTAGAGTAGTTAGCTATAGAAAGCCAGGTAAGGTCTCCTATTTCGAAGCTCTCCGCCAGGTATCGCCGCTTATTCGCGGATTCCTTATCCTATAGTTACTTCGAGGCTATAGCTACCTATACGAACTCTATAAGCCCTTATAAACGACTTAGTAGGTTATAAGTAGCGGCTTCTTTTAGGTATATAGGTATCGGGTTATGGATTTAGATAGGGTCGATACAGAACCCGCGTTCTAAGAAAAAAGGGCTTAGCTAGGTCGTTAAGCTCTTCCTGCTATTAAGCGATAACTACGCGGCGGGTAATAGGCGACCCTAGTTATCCCAGGAATAGTATACGAAGGTATAAACCTAGGCCTAGATATCTTAGTTTAGCCTCTCGGGCCCTTTATCGGTTTAAGGGTAGTAAGCTATACTAAGTCGCTACTTAATCCTTCCGAGTTTATAAAAGTATCGCTAGACCCTCCTAGTCTAGTTAGAACCTTAGTCGTTAACGATTAAGAGGGGTATACAGTGGAACCTAAAATAATAGTTTAGGAAGTATTCCGTGTAGGCCTCTGCTTTTTTTATTTCTATCGCTTTTAACGTTATAAACTTGAATAGCCTATCTATAATAACTTATAGGAACCTCGCCCTGCCTTTACTAGTAGGTAGCAGGTATATTATAAAGTCTATCGCGAGGTGGCTATAAATTCGCTCTGGTATAGGTAGTGGTTTTAATAGCCCGCGCTTTATATTCCGCTATTAGTTACCCCTGTTATATAGATTATAGCTATAGATAAACTTCCGTATATCCTTATTTATACCGGGCTAAAAGAATTATCGGGCTATTATAGGGATTATATTCTCCCTGCCTAGGTAGCCGCTAATAGCAGAGTCGTGGATCGCTTACACTAAGCGTCCTCTTAGCTACGAGTCCTTTCTAGAGCTTAGGACCCAGAGACGATTCTAGAAGGTTTTATATCCCGCGGGGTTAAGGGAATATTCCGCGATCTATAGCCATAGCCTAAGGGAGGGGTTAAAGCTATCAGCTTTTATCATAATCGTAGCGAGAACCCCTTAATACTAGGGGTCGGTTTTTATAGTTTTATCTTAAAGTCGTTAAAGGTCTTTATTTATTTCGAATACACACTTAACGGATATCCTCTATATTATCGGCTTAGGGATCGTATTCGGGATCGCGGAGTTAGGTATTAATTAAATTACCTATCCCTATTCCTAGTTATCTAAGCTATCCTTTAGGGCGTCCTGTTTATAACGGGAGAGGGTATCCACCGCGAAGTTCTTAGTACCTTGCCGGTACTCTAGTATAAAGTTAAATTAGGCTAGTTCGCCGGCTTAGCGGCTTTGCCTTTTAGTAAGGGACCGTTTAGTTATAAAGTACCTAAGGGCCTTATAATCCGACAGTATCGTGAATTACTTATAGCTAGTTAGCTCTGTTTTTTAGGCGAGTACGTAGCTTATAATAACTAGTATCTCCTTATCGTAAATAGGGTAGTTATACTCTGCTAGGGTAAGGTTACATAAGGAAAATACGACTATATAGCGACGTCCTAGCTTATCTACCTAGGATAGGATACTACCTAACGCGTAGCCTATATAGTGGGTTTTTAACGTGGTTTTACGGTCTAGGTTCTATAACTATAGGACGGGCTCTATCTAAAGGAGTCCTTTTAGTTCTTTAAAGGCGGCGTTTTCTTTAACCCCCTACCTAAAAAGCAGGTCCTTTTTCGTTAATACTATAAGGGGGGCCGAGATACTTACGAAGTCGTAGATTAATATCCAGTAATAGTTCGCGAACCCTAAGAAGCTTTATACTCCCTTTATAGAGGTAGGGGCCTCCTAGTCGCGGATAGCCTTTAACTTTTTAGGGTTATAGGATACTCCTTTATTTACCGTGATAATAAAACCTAGGGATTTTATTATTATTACGCTAAACTCGTACTTAGCCGGGTCTAAGTTTAGGCCGGTATCTATAAGCCTATATAGTATTAGTCGGACCTTCGCCTTATAGTCCTTATAAGATCTACTTGAGTAGATTAGGATATCGTCGATATAGGCCGTGATAAAGTCGTTAAGGAACTCTTATAAGGTCTAGTTAAGATAGCGTTAAAAGGTGGCGGGTACGCCGCTTAGTCCGAAGGGGTATACTAGCCACTTAAAGAGACCGAAGCGTATTCTAAAGGCTATTTTGCTTTTATACCCGGGGGCTATACGGATCTTATAGAAGGCGGCGACTATATCGAGCTTTATAAACCACTTAGCGCTAGCTAGGTTATATAGGGTCTTAGTGATTAGGGGGAGGGGGTAGCGATCCTATTAGGTGATCGCGTTTAGGGCTTTATAATTATAGTAAAAGCGTAGCCCGCCCCCTAGCTTCTTTATAAATAAGACTAGCGTGGTAGCTGCCGAGCTACTAGCTTATATAAATCCCTTATCTAGTAGGTCGTTAAGCGTCTTCCGGAGTATTAATCACTCTTCCCTTAATATACCGTAAAGGGGCCCTTATAATAGGGTCGGCTTTAGTTTATCGCGGCCTTATAAGGTGATTTCGTAGTTAAGGCCTAGTCGGTAGGGGGGTAAGTCGTTAGCCTTATTAGGCGTAAAGAGGTTACCGAACTCTTATAGTATATTCGCGGGGATATAGTCCCGAGGGTCCACTAGTTCCGTTTTACGGAGGGCCTTATCGATATCCTATATACTAATAGCCTAGATTAAGGCGTTAAACTCGTCTTTTTCTTTTCCTTTTAATCCCCTTTGTATTTATCGTATTATAGCCGCGAACACCGATCCTTAGACTGGCCTTACCTTACTGATAGCTGATATATCGGCTAGTCCTTCTTCGCCTACTAGTTATAGGTTAATATTAGCGACTTTATAGTATAACCTATAATTCTTTGCGTAATATATAATAATATTATATTCTAGCCACGGTTTTCCTAAGAGTATATCCTAATCTAGTCCTTTTACTATATAGGCGAAGACTTATTATATATAGCCGCTAATCTTAAGTTTAAACGCGGTAATCATAGTGCTAGTGGCCGGCTTAGATATATCCGAGAATTCTTTTAGTACTCGTTTTTTTTATCGACTAATAGTAACTAAAGTCTTTAGGTAAAGCGTGTATTTATAGTAGCGTAATAGTTATAACCCGTATCTATAAGAGTATATATATATCTTTTATTTACTTATGTTAATATTAGGGCTAAGTTACTACTAGCTAGGTATTTAAACGCCTCCTACTCCTATAATAGAGCGGCTATCGGCTTTAATACTTGTTTTTATATTAGAGCTATTCTTTTCCTGACTCTTTATTATCCGAACTATCCGAGCTCGTAGTAACGTTACTATCTTTAGCCTAGACCTTCGTTATACGGGCGCCCTTAGCCTTCGAGCTCTTATCCCGGGACTTATAGTTTATACGGATATATCCTTTATTTCTATACCCCTAGTACTCCTAGTTATTACGAGGTCGGTCTATAGTTATATTAGGCCGGACCTAATTAATCCCCCTTATTGCTATATATCCTTATTAGCGTTTATTTCTTAGTTCCGGGTTCGATTCGGTATATAAGGGTTCCGGTTAGTTAGGTATAGGCCTTCTGGCTTTTAGGCGATACCCTAGACCTTAGTAACCTAGCTTAGGTAGTAATAGGGTAACTTCGCGGTAATTAAGGCGTTATATAGCTTCTAGCTTAGGGCTTACTTAAGGAAGGTGATCTTCGCCGAGTCTACTTACTCGCTACTACCTGCTTCGGCGATCTGTTTCTTAAATCTTAGTAGGAACTACTTAAAGGTTTGTGTTTCGTGTTATTAAAGGGAGCGTAGCGTGAGAGCCGCGCGAGGCTATTTGTTTTAGTCCTTATATATACGGTCTAGGTAAGTAAGGAATAATTCTAGGTCGCGGGTACCTCCCGGCCCTCCGGTAGCGTAGAAGGCTAATACTACTTACTAAGCACTCCCTTCTAGATATAAGTTAATATAGTATTATATTTCGGCTTAGTTATTAAATAAGTGCTTATCTAGCTAAAGCTTATTACGTATCTATTATAACTAAGTAGCGTCCTTTATTCGCTTTCCGCCGAACTTCGCGGGGTATAGTAGAGGCTTAGTATATAGTGGACGTGGCTCCTAGAGGACTTTATTTTAAGGGGGAGTAGAGGTTACCGGGGTAGGAGGGCCTGCCACCGATTTTATAAGAGTATTCGTGGGGGTTCCCTTTAAGGGGGGCGCGAGGTCAGGGGTAGGTTATTACGGGGCCTAGACGTTTATAAGACTATTCGCGAGTCGTTAGAGTAGCTCTTATTATTAAGCTACTTATTCCTATAAGGGACCGAGCGTTATATTAATAGCTTCGGTGATACTTTTATCCATTTACCTAGCTAGGTTAGCGGGGTTTATAGGACCGCCGCCGCCTAACGGCGTGTTTATATCTAGCTCTATACTAACGCAGCGCGTAGGGTTCGCTAAATTCTAGCTATATAAGCGGCTGGTTATAGGTTAATCGCACTAAGTAAGGCCGAATAGTTATAGTAGCTAGAATTAAGGAAAGGAAAGGAAAAGGTCTATAGAAAGGTGCAGGATTTACTAGGCTTATACGAGTCCGTGGTAAGGGCGGCGCGCCGTCCGAGTATCGGACCTACGTGCTAATTAGCGGTTCCGGCCTTATACCGGAACTATACTTTCAAGGCGTCAACCCGTGATATATACGATACGATTATAAGGGTAACGACTATAACTTTACCGGATCCGATTATATTATATAGGCGGTACTAATCTATATAAAGCGAATATAGTAAGGGCGAACCGAAACCCTAGGGTAGTAGTGAAGGAAGATAGACCCGACTAAGGTCCGAGCCGAGGCGGCTAAGATATTCATTAACCCGATTAAACTAGACCGGACGGAGATCGAATAAACGACCTAGTAACTAACCTAGGACCTTTACGATATCGCTAACGCTATAGTACCGCGTAAAGGACTATTATACTCGTAGCCCCTACGACTATAATAGAACCCCGAGATCACTATAGCGAATAAAAAGGTTACGAGCCTTACCAGTAGGTTCTATAGAAGGCGGTTATAAGGGAGGTAGCGGGACCTCTAGGAAGCAACTAAGGAAAAAGACTACCTTATTAGGAGGGAGAAGCGTAGATACTGGTATAGCGTATTTAATCGGATAGTGTAGGACAATAAAAGCCTTTAATTACTCCAGAAATAGGTATAAATAGCCGGATATAAATAACCCGAGCCCCCCTTTATTCTAGCCCTACACTATAGCGGGGCCGGACCATTAGTATAAACGTATTTGGAGAAGGTAGACGTCCTAGCCTAGAAATCCTTCCTAGCGCCGAATACTATTAACCCTAGACCCCTAGGCACCGCGGTATACCTATAAACTATATATATTAAACACTTAGTAACGGAAAAGAATATTAAGTAGGCTATATTATATACCGCTAAATAAAAAGCGCTTTACCTAAATTTACACCGTATACCTTAGGGCCTTATACTTCCCGTAGCGGTTCTATAGCGTGGACGTTATAGTCCTTAAGAAACCTAGGAAACTATAAGAGGCGTATTATATAGTGTCCGGATAGCGACTAATCTCGCCCCTTAGCTCTATAGGGAAAATACTCAAGAATATCCTGGCTGAACGCGTTACGGCTATAGTGGAAGAGTATAGGTTACTCCCCCGGCTAAATAAGGAACCGTAAATATAGGAATATAAGAATTACTATAAGAGTAGTAGTAAAAGGAATCCGGATAGTATAGGCCTATAACGGTATAGCAGCGATACTTAAGCTTAATATCCAGGGAGTCTTCAACACGGTTCTATACCCCTGACTAGTAGAAGTAATAGATAACCTAGGCTTCCCGATATAGTTTATTATATAGCTCCGAACCAACCTAAGTAAAAGGAAAGCGCGGCTACGCTGTAATAGCGCGACGGGGCCGTATACCGAAATAAGGGCCGGGGTCCCCAAGAATCACCCCTATCACTTATCCTCTTTATCCTATATACCGGCACCCTCTACTAGGAACTTTATAGAGTGGCTAGAATAGCCACAGTAGGCTCTATAAATAATATAAATATTATCGCGTTCGGACACGGCACCGTAGCTATAATAGCGCGTTTATAACGCGCCTAGGAAATATATAGAGACTAGTCGGAGAGGAGTAGGCTACGCTTCGAGGCTATAAAGTATAAGCTTATACACTTTATATAAGCCAGGGAACGGGAAGTGCTTAACTTCCGTAATAAAGGCGTTTAGGTACCGTAAAGAAAAAAGGCCGCCTTACTTAGGGGAATCCTTAACTATAAACTATTATTCCGAGCCTACCTAACCTACCTTAAGGCGAAGATCCAGGTATAGAAATACGCTCTTACCCGCCTTACTGTAATAGGTTTTGTGTGAGGAGTGAAGAGAGTCGTCAAGACTATAACAAGAATAGGTCACGAAGCTAACCTTAGGGGGGGAATGATTATAAGATTATTCGTTAAGGACTTTTAACTCAGGACTCAACGGGAAACACCCTACTTAAGGACTAGTGACTATCCTCCCTAGGATCGGTATATAATAACCTAAGGCTCTAAGACTATAGGGTCTTAGGCCAGCTTAATAATCCTAAAATATAACTCGGTCCTAAATATCCCTAGGGTTAACCTTAGGACCGGTTCCGGGTTCTTAACACATTCCTTAACGCCTCTGAGTCCTATCCGATTCCCTTAAATAGAATATCCTTAATATCACGCCCCTCCTTCTAACGCTACTATCCACGGGAGCCGGTGACCGTTACTAGTCCGGCCTATCTATTAATCCACCCCGACCTAGGGACGGGCAGGCCGGCCTAAAACTCCACCTATCAGGGCCACTAACTCCCTCCTTATCCTCCCGAAGCTAAACTAGTCGTTCCCCTAAACCTAACCTATCCTCTAATTAATCCTATCCACCTCGCGTAGTATAACCGTAGTCTTTATAAATCAAGAGGCCCAGTTATGTAAAGTATAACTCTCCTAGGTCTCTTTTATTTATCTCCCTTACTACGACTATACTATAATAAAGCCCTAAGCGCTCTAGCCGGGGCCCTATCTAATAAAAGGCTCTAGTCAGAATAAGCTATAACCCTAAAAGCAGATATTAGGTTAGCAGTGAATCGTATCCTATATTACTTTCGCTATTCCCTTATACTGCCACTATTATTAAGGCGACCTAAGAAGCCTATATAAAGAACACTTTTAGAATAAGACCCGCCACGCTATAATTCTAAGTAATAAAAGAACTGGCTTTATTTCTTTTATCGCCCTCTCGCGACTTATCTGGCTTAAGGCCGGGCGATAATAAGGCGTGATAACTATCGTGAATATTAATAATAATAAAGCCTATCTAGAAACGCGTATACTATAATAGCACCTAAGACACGCCCTTTATTAACTAAATAACTGTATCGTAGAAACCCGTAATAGGTTATCGTATTTAGGTAAAAGGGGAAGGAATAATATAAGTAGGGCCTATATTAGGTTATACGACTATTCTAATATAGGACTTTTCTATCTACCTAACTTATCTTATTATTTTCCTCTTCCTTACCCTTTCTTATTTACCTATCTATAATAATAATAATAGTATCGCTATTAATAGTAGGTCGTCTATCCCTATCTATATTAAGGGTATTAACTTATCCTATCGACTCCTTATTAGGATATATATTATCTTTACGTGGTTCCCTGTATCGTGTATAGGATCGCGGGCGGCTTAGGATTCGGCTAATATCGTGGTAGATTATTATTATTATTATTACCACTATTATCACTATCCCTACTATATAAGTGTTATATCCCCTTTGCGTAGACCTTAGACAAACTTATAGTATTAGAGCAGACTATTATTATATAATAGCGCCCCCTGTTTTAGCTAATAAGCATAAAAAGTCCGGCGCGGCCGGTAAAAAGTCCGACGCGGTCGGTATTAAGGCTACTAAGGTAGCACCTAAGGTTATCGATAAGGGGATAACTAAGACTGCTAGAAAGAAAGCATAGCGGGCCCCTAATAAGGCTTAGGCTAAGGCTAAGGCCGCGGCTATAGCGGCTACTTTTAAGTAGTAGTAGTAGTAGTAGTAGTAGTAGTAGTAGTAGTAGTAGTAGTAGTAGTAGTAGTAGTAGTAGTAGTAGTAGTAGTAGTAGTAGTAGTAGTAGTAGTAGTAGTAGTAGTAGTAGTAGTAGTAGTAGTAGTAGTAGTAGTAGTAGTAGTAGTAGTAGTAGTAGTAGTAGTAGTAGTAGTAGTAGTAGTAGTAGTAGTCTGACTTTTTATCGGACTTATTATCGGATTCGTCCTCGGATTCGTCGTCTTCTTCCTCCTTAGAGGATAAAGCTATTAAGTAACCGGGTATAGCGGCTACTCTAGCTAAATAAGCTATATCGGTCAGGACCGTTAAGAAGCCGGCTATTACGGCTACTCCGGTTATTAAGTCGACTAACCCTCTCCCTTTAAGGCGTGATAATTCGCCGTAGGGTGCTCTTAAGCCCCTTAGTAACCTAGAGGGCGTCCTTAACTATACTAGTTAGAATGTTATTATAAGCGGTAATGCTAATAGACCCACCCTCTTTAACGATAAGAAAGCTAACTCTAATAGGTCGTTATTATCGGAGTTCGCTTTATCTATAAACGGGTCTAGTGATAGACCCTTAGACTTTAGCGACGGCGGCGGCGTCGAAATACTAGTATATCCCGTTATTTTAGTTAGGTCGGGCCTAGAGCTTTATGCTCTTTATAGGCGGTACGCCGGTATACTAGGTTCCCTAGCGCTACGTAGCGATAACGCTACCGGTCCCCTTACTATAAGGCCCTACTATAGCAGTAAGGCATCTAATAAATACTATTACTATAATTATAATAGCCGCACTATAAGTTAGTATGTTTATATAGCCATAGTCCCCTTTACTTTAACCGCTCCCGAGGTTACTAACTAGATATATAGCTTTCGTTATAGGCGGAGCGGGTAGCTAAGAAGCTATAGAAGATATTAATAGCGGCCGTATAGGGCGGTAACGGTCTAAATAACTAGATATCTATAAGTAGGCCTAATATCTTTATAAAGAGCACCGCTAATATATATTAACGCCGGGCCTACCGGGTCTAAACTAAGCTATGTCGGGCCCTTAAGGCTATAAAAAAATACGCCCGGGATAATAAGGGGTTCGACCCTATAGCGCGTCGCTACTAGGAAGAGGAGGAGGAGGCCGAGCGTAAAAGGCGTAATACTATTATTTATACGGAGCGCTATATAGCTACTATTACCCGCCGCCTAGGCTAGTTAGTTAAATAAAATTCGAAGTTAGCTAGTCTTTATAAGAAAACCGGCTATAAAAAATAAATAAGGATTACTTATAGTGGTTATTAGGGTCGGACTAAGGGGAGTTAGGGGTAGGAGGTAGGGCGTTAGCGTTTAGTTTTTTTTTTATATTTTTTTTTATTTTTTTTTATTTACTTCCCTAGACCTAAATAAGAAAAGTCCTCACGGGGCACCGATAACGCTATTAACTGGTTTTATTCTTTTAACTATAGTACTCCTCGACGAGCGTATCAGGGAGGTATCTTTATAGTTCCTAAGTGCTATATTTATACTCGTACTCGGCCTACTTAATAAGGTATTCGCGCCTATTCCCGTTATAGCGATAAGCCAGGACTTCCTTTACCTTATATTTATCCGACTCTTATAGTTCGATCTTAATGTCCGCGGGTATAGGCGACCTACTATCCCGAGACTTCTATAGTTTAAGGAGTGAGATCGGGAAAATATTATGAATTTTAATTAACTCCGGGAGTTATAGCTTATAGGCGAGCCTATACTGGCCTATTCTAGAGGTAATCTTATAGGGGCTAAGGAACTTATCTAATAGTTTTATATTAGGGCGATGTTACTTAATATTCTTCGAGGATAGTAGTATATAGTCGCTAATCTTAAAGCGCTAGGCTGCCTAGCCGGCGTTATAATACCGTTTATAGGTGGTTTAGGCTTTCCTAATAAGGACCTTTATAGCCCTGCGATTTAATATAAGGAGCTTTACCCTTTACTCGGCTATAGCGGTATAAACCTTACCCGACTTACGTATCTTTATATTATATAGTCCGTGTAGGTTAAAACCTATTAGCGTAATAAAAGGGGTTTACTGGATAGCCGAATACTATACGGTGTTATAGGTAAACTAGGCTAGGGGTAGTTAGTTAACCTAGTCGTCCTGTTATAGGGCACCGAATACCCGTAGGAAGTGCTCTAAGTTCTGGTTCTATCGTTCTATCTAGCTATCCGTCTAAGGGTGGAACGCGGTTAATAACCGCCGCTCGACGCTTAGGAGGCTATATAGGGTAATCCAGAACTTCCTAGTAAATAGGGACCCTTAGTCCGAAACGATGCTATTAGGTAGGCCGTAGATACTAAAAACGTGCACCTATAGGATATTAGCGAGACCCTTAGCTATTAAAGAGCTACTATAGGGGATATAGATTACGTACTTAGTGTATCGATATACTATAACCAGGATAGAATCCCTTTTCTTTCCTTATAAGGTTATAGGGGGGAGGCCTATTATAAAGTCTATTAAGATCTTTTAGAATAGCCGTTCGGGTATAGGCAGAGGTGCTAAGTACCTAAAGGGCTTATACTAGCGCGGCTTAGTCCTCTAATAGATATTATACGTAGGCACGAACTTCTTAACGTCTCGCGAGAGGTATTCCTAGTAGTAGGACTCGGAAATCGTCTTAATTGTCCGGCCTAACCTATAATAGCCCGTAGTAGGCGCGTTATAAAATACCTAGAGGACCTTATTACGTAAACCTAACTAATTCGGTATAAAGAGACGGTCCCTAAAATAGACTATACCCTAACCGTTATAAGACTATAGGTCCGTTAAGTTATCTTTCGATGCTAAGGAGATATAAAAAGAATCGTCCTTTTAGGCAAAGATAATCTTATCTTTTAGACTAGATAGACCCAAGGGCTTAGGTATAACTCGGGCCCTTATAAGGCTAATAATAAACTTCTTAGTAAATCCCTTAACGGCCTTCTACCGCTCCGCTTCGAGATCCGCTTAATCTATAGCGAGCTACGGCTTTTATAAGAGCCTATATATAGGGTTTAAAACGCCTAGATAATAGCGGATCTTAAAATCAAAGCTTAATAGCTCCTCTAGCTAACGGGCGTATTAAGGTTTAATTCGAGGCTTATTTAATAGATACTAATAGTTTAAGTAGTTAGTTAATACTTTTATTAGGGTCTAACTATACGCTAAATAGTGGCGCTATTACCGGAACGCTTCGATAATCGCTATTAGCTCGGTGTCTAGTATTAAATAGTTTAGTTCGGGTCCCCTTGGCTTTCTAGGTAGGAATGCTATAGGTCGCTAGGTTCGGTCCTTATACTAGCTAAGTATAGCGCTTAATACGAAGTTAAGCGCGTTAGGTTCTACACGAATAGGCAGGGCTAGGTTAAAATACTATAGTATAGGTACTAACTAGAATAATAATCATAACTTCTCGAAGGCGGCCCTCTCCACGTCCCCTAACTAGAATATGCCTAGTCTACCCCCTAACCTTAATAGGTCCGTAAAAGGGGTAGCGACCTTAGAGTAGCCTTTGATAAAATATCGGTAAAAACCAGTAAAACCCAGGAAGACCTAAATCTTCTTAATATAAGTGGGTTCCTCCTAATCCTTAATAGCCTTAACCCTTTTAGGGTTTATAAAAACACTATTAGGGCTATATATAAAGCCTAAGAACTCGACCTCTTATATCTCGAACACGTATTTCTAAGGGTTTACGAATAGGGACTATTCCCTTAGGCGTATAAGGATCTCCTTAATATATACGCGATAGGTACTAAGGTCCTTACTATAAATTAGGATATCGTCTAGGTATATAATATAGATATTGTCGATAAGACCCTTTAAGGTTTTATTACTATAATACTAGAAACTAGCGGGGGTATTATATAGACTAAAGGGTATTACTAAGTACTTAAAGTATCTATACTTAGTTCTAAAAGCCGTCTTCTACTTATCCCCTTCTTAAATTCTTAAGCGGTGGTAGGCGTCCTTAAGATCTAACTTAGTATAAACCATAGAGGACACGAGGCGGTTAAGGGTTTCGTGTATTAGGGGGAGTAGGGTATAGTCCTTACGGGTAACCTTATTAAGACCTTAATAGTTTATATATAAACATAGCTATCCCCCTTTCTTTAGTATAAACAGGATCGGGGCGCTTATAAAGCTTATCGATAAGCGGATCCACCCTTTAGCTATAGCCTCCTTAATATAGTCTTAAAGAACGGCTAGTTCTTACTTAGCTAGGGGGTAGATAGGGCCGTATAAGGGTAACTTACCTTCCCTTATCTCGATTATATAGTCCTAATACTAGTAGGCGGATAGACCGCCGGCCTTTATAATATTAAAAACGTTTAAAAACTCTTGATAATACTCGGGGATAACGTTCCTTAACTCGTCCTTATCTAATAACTCTTAATACGGCCCGGGATTAAGATATTCTAGGGTCCCTTTATTTAGTTAGGTCGGGTTAGGGGGTATTAGGGGTATAGGTTATAACGGGTCCGATTAGATAATAGGGATTAAAGGACTATTAAGTAACGTATCCTTTTCTTCCTCGGTAATATTCTACTTTATACCAATAACTCGGCTAATACGGGGGGCACCGGACTTTATAAGGCGGATAATAAGCTATATATACTCCTTCGCTTTCTTTAACTCTTTTCGACCCGGGACGCCTTAAAGGTCCTTTTACTAGAGTCGATATATCTATTCGCCGGACCGGAAAAACGTAACGGGGTTATATTCTACTAACTATAGTATACTAAGGATAATTTAGGACTTATCGGAGTCTATATCTAATACCTTAAACTCGATCAGATATATCCGGGTCCGATCCTAACTATTTATAACCTTAATATACGTCTTAAAGGACTAGATAAACTATACGTCGACCCTAGGGATAACCTATCTAAGTCGCTTTAATAGTCCTAGGGGACCGTGGTTAGGAGGCAGGGCCTTTCGGTTAATTAGGTTAACCTCGGCGCCTTTATTAAGCTTAGCGCTCCGGCGGCCCTATCCGCCGCTTAACTATAACTCTAACTTTACCTTCATCGCGCCCTTACTAATAAAGAACGGCTAAGACGGCGGCCCTTCCTAGGCCTAAGCCTATCTAATAACGGGGTGCCTTATATTAACCGGTAGGTTATTCGGGTTCTGACTATTAGAGTATCCTAACGACTAACCTAACTTAGAGGGTTCCTTCGGATACGTTTTCCTATAATAACCCTTTTTATTATAGCTAAAGCATATACCGCCGCTATAGTAGCGCCTTTTAGGAGGCCTAGGGGCTTCTATATCGTTTACTTTAATTAATTCTATAAAACCTTAGAGAGATATAGAGAGTCGAATAGTTATTGTACGGGCCCTGTTAGGGGCCTTATTACGCCCACGCTTCTTACCGCGGGGCTGCCTTAGGCGATTATTCTAGGGCGTCTTTTCTTTATTCTTACGTAAAAGAGTAATCTCTGCCTATTAGGCTACGATACCTAACGCCTTATTATCGGTAAGAATACTAGCCGCCACGATGTAGTTATATATCGGCTTATTAAGCTTTATTAAGATTAACTATATACGCTATTTATCGGGGAAGGGTAGGGACACCTTATAAAATAAGGAGTCTAGCTTATTAATAAACTCAGTATAGGTTTAATTAGGTTTCTATATAGTCTAGTCTAAGAATAGCTTTTTAGTTATAGATATCTTACGGGTTTTATGATTAATTAACTACTCGGTTAGGAAGGTCTTAATATCCTCCTAGGTAGCACCTCTAGTCTTGCTATAAACGCGCTTATCGTAGGCACGCTATCGGGATTTTATAATCTTTAGTAATAGGGTAGAGGTAAGATAGATTTTCTTTACTTTAGACGGCTTAACCTTATCGAGTATAAAACGCTCTTCGATTTCTTTAATAAACGTTTAGAACTGGTTATAGGACTGCCCGTCCTATTCGGGGAGCATTTACGGGACCTTATACTAGCTTTTATAGGAGTCCCCTCGGGGGACACGCTTAGAGGTATTAGGGTCCTTCCTTTATTAAAGGGTAAGGAGGCGCTTCTCCTTTTATTTATAGGCTTAGCGGTCCTTATAGTGCTTAATTGGGAAATCGAGTTCCGCCGATAATAAAGTGCTAGGGGGGCGGCTCTTAAGGTTTTTAATATCGAATTAGGGTCCTGTTCGGATAACTTAGGGGGTCCCTTAATCGAGTAGTGGTTTTTTTACAACGGTCACGAAGAGATGGAACGGAAGAGGAAGATCTAGAGGAAAAGAGGCAGTTTGAATTGTGGAAGACTATGAAGACTGCAGAAGTAAGATACAGAGAGAGAGAAAAAAGGAAAGGAAGAGGGAGGCGGGCAGCCTGGTATATATATAGTCCTTTCCTACGGTTTATTTAAGCTACTGATTTGGTGTCTAGACCCTCGAAGTATAAGCGAGGGTCCGTGGGTTATTCCAGAGGTCCTGAAGGTCCGTGGGCCTACCTGGAGGTCTATGGGTCTACCTGAAGGTCCGTGGGCCTACCTGGAGGTCTATGGGTCTACCTGAAGGTCCGTGGGCCTACCTGGAAGTCCGTGGGTCCACCTAGGGTCCTGGGGGACTCGGGAGGACTCTGGAGGACTCAGGAAGTCCCTGGAGGACTTAGGAAGTCCCTGGGGGACTCTGGAGGACTTAGGAGGTCCCTGGGGGACTCTAGAGGACTCAGGAAGTCTCTGACTTATAGGAGGTTTCGTATATCGTACTATACCGTATATAGTTATATTTATTTTCTGGGTATAGTACTAACAGTTTTATTATAGGATCACGAGCGTCCGGGTTAGTTTATCTGCGAATCTCGAATCCGGGGTTACTATCTTTATCCTTTAACTTAGGTATAAAGGATTACTCGTAATCGGCGCCTAATAGCCCGGCTTTAGCTCCTTTAGTAGTAGGGGAAGTATCCCGGGTACGAATAAGGGCGGTGCGCTTAAGGGGTATCTTAGGTATTAGTTAGGGGTAGTAATAGGATTTTAACAATAACTAGTCTCTTAAACTCTTAACGGTTATTATACCCGTAAACGGTTAGAATAAATAAAATATTATTGGTTTTATATAAGGAGTAAAGAGAGTCGTTAAGACTATAATAAGAATAGGTCACGAAGCTAACCTTAGGGGGGGAATAATTATAAGATTATTCGTTAAGCCCTTTTAACTCAGGACTTAACAGGAAACACCCTACTTAAGGACTAGTGACTATCCTCCTTAGGATCGGTATATAATAACCTAAGGCTCTAAGACTATAGGGTCTTAGGCTAGCTTAATAATCATAAAACATAACTCGGTCCTAAATATCCCTAGGGTTAACCTTAGGACCGGTTCCGGGTTCTTAATATATTCCTTAACGCCTCTAAGTCCTATCCGATTCACTTAAATAGAATATCCCTGATACTTACCCTATTAGCATGGGGCTACCGTGTTAAGGACGTATATAAGCTATACTTAAGTATTATTAGGAGCCTAGCTATATACGCCGCGCCGGTTTTCTATACCCTTATAAAAAAGGGTAAAACACCTAAAGGCACTATAAGATAACTTACCGCCGAATAGGCTTAGTGCCTATATATTATTACCGGCGCCTATAAGGCCACTACGACTAAGGACCTAGAGACGGAAGTAGGCGTTCACCCCTTAACCTTTATAATAACCTCCTAGTCGTACAAAAAATAAAAGATATAAAAGAAACCCCCGTAAAGGAATTCCTAATAATAACCAGAACTATAGCCGACACGGCTACGCGTATAAGGCGTAGGGGCCCCGGGAGGCACACGCCAAGGGGCTAGGAGCACCTAAAGAACTAAGTATAGATATAGCACCTAGGGCGGGCCCTAAGACATAGACTACGCAACGAATAGCGGTATAGATAGGAGAATATAAGTACCAGTATTTGCAGCCTGCCTGTCTGGTATTTACAGCCCACTTTATCCTATTTCGGAAGGTTACGCGAGCCCGCGTAGTAGTCTATATACGCCACCATCTTAGCTACAGATATCGCGTACCGGTACGTATATATTAGGATAAGACTTTCTTACCTAATCTTATCTCTAATATCTATAACTATAAATTCACTATTATAATAACCTTCTATACATAAACCTCTAGGCGATACGAATATATCACGTCTACCTAGAGGTAGAAGAGAGTAGTAGAAAAGGGTGGTAGAAAAGGGTAGTGGAAAAGGGTAGTAGAAAAGGGTAGTAGAAAAGGGTGGTAGAAAAGGGTAGAAAAGAGTAGTGGAAAAGAGCGCGGAAAATCTTTTCTTATAAGGCCACGTAATCAGTCACGTAATCAGTTATATAATTAGTCACGTATTTAGTTACGTAACTAAGAGCTAATAATATATATATATATATTAATATCATATAATACGGTATATAAAGAGTCACGTGATTAGTTACGTGGCTGATTACTTGACTGATTATGTGACTGATTATGTGACTGATTACGTGGCCTTATAAGAAAATTCTTTCCGCCCTCTTTTCTACTACCCTTTTCCACCCTTTTCTACTACCGTTTTCCACTACCCTTTTCTACTACCCTTTTCTACTACTCTTCTACTATCTTTTTAGCCCTCGGACAGGTAAAGGATATCGGGTATTCTAAGATACTTAAAGATAATAAAAATAATCAAAAAATAGCAGTGATTTTATAGTACAGAGTATTCGAGATAAGTCATAGTGAACAGCAGCAGTCTCAATACCATAAACATTTTATTATAATCCGGGGTACGTTGTACGTACCGGTACGCGACATCTACAGCCAAGATAGTGGCCTATATAGACTACTGCGCGGGCTCGCGTAACCTTCCGAAATAGGATAGAGAGGGCTGCAAATACCAGACAGGGCGGCTATAAATGGTGGTACTCGGAGAATATAAGTCCGCGATAACATAGTAGCGTGGCCGTGGCGTAGACGCCCCGCTCCTTAAAGACAGCACTTAGAAAATGTAAAGGACTCTCTAAACCCTAGAGCTCTATTCTTATATAGATACAGATAAAGAAGCTAGGCCTCCGTAAATTCCTTTTCTAATACGGTATCCCTAGCACGGTAATACCGCGCTACGCCTATATAGATAAGGGAGCAGAAATAGCTAAGTATATCGTACTATAATGCATAGATATAGACGATTAAATATGGGAGAGACTATAAAGCGTAGCGGGAACGGAGCTAAGGAGTAAGGCGGATTAGCTCCGTACCCTTAAGGACAATAAATAGGTAGGAGCGGTAACGAAATAGTTCCTATAAATAGGCAGACTCTACGATTTCCGCCTTGTAAAGGCCTTAGACCCCGAGGAGATAGTAACGGTATAAGGACTATCACGTGAATATAGTATAGGGCAAGATTCGTGCGGGCGTTAATAGGTTTCTTAGGGGGTACCGCGCTTATACACGGCTAACCCCCCGCTATCTCGATTATTATCCAGGCAGCCTTATTACCGGTATTTTATATATTCTCGGCCTTATCGGCCTCGCTCTTATTATCTTTAGCACTATTCTCCTCCTTACCGGAGGTAGTAGTGTCGGCGGCGGCGGGGACTTCGAGGTTCTGGGCAGGTTAGTAACGGCAATATAGCGGAAATAAAGCTAACCCACTATTTAGCGGCTAATATTCTTAACTATTCGCTTAACTCTAGCGAATTATGCCTGAGTTATAGGATAATTAGTTATAGCCGTAGCTTTAGCGGCGGCGCTAGCCCGATGCTAGGAGCTACGGTTAGCACGTAGAGCCCGTAACTAATACTCGCTAGCGGCCTTATAAATACAGCGAGCCTAAAATAATTAGTAGAGGCTAATATAGTAACCCCGCGATTAATACTTATAGCGGCGGTATCGTCCTCCCTAATATAACGGACGGCTTATATTAGGCGGTTTAAGGCTATACGATAACTTACTAGTATAGATTTATTACTGTCTCTTTTTCCTTTAGCTTGATAGTAATAGCGAGCGCCCGTGCTAGTAATATTACGGTATTCGTCGACTAGTAGATTAACGGCGATAATAAAGACGTAGCGGGTATAAGGTGAAGCTTAAATAGTTATAGAAATTAGTTCTTAGTTCCTATATAAGTTAGACGCGCTAGATATATAGAGATAGCATATAGAGGACGTATATTTTCCTTACTAGCCGGGGCGGGGGTATTACCGGCGCTATCAGCGCTGCTAATAATAGTTTAGTTAATAATAAAGGTGATGATGATGATGATGATGAATATATTTAACGTCTGGGAGATCTCTAAGAAGAGCAAAGGATGCCCTATATCGTACCCTAAGGGGTCTATATATATAAACACCTTAATAAAGTTAAGTAGGGAAGTTCGAATAAGAGGGGTTATTCAGGTCTCGCGGGACATCAAACGTCCACTAAGAGTATTTTCAGGTATTAGCCGAGCTAGGGCTAGGTGTGTGTTTCTGCAGCTAGATAGGTCCTGTCTCCTTAGTATAGCAAGTTAGTTTCTAAGAAGACTTGGCTATATAGCTATGGTTTTAGTTCTTCTATTAGGCAGTGCGTAAATGGTCTGACTAATATATCCCTATTGCTAGGACCCCTATTCCGTGTAGGGGCTCCGGGTAGTCGTGGCGAATTAAAATTCGCGCACGGTTTTGAGGGGAGTAGGATTCGAACCTACGGCTTTACGCTGCCACCAGGCGTGTCTACCACCTACGCCATCCCCCCTAATAATAAAGGTTATCTAGACTAGCGAACGTTAGCTTAGGCGAAACGGACTTAAACTAGGTATATAGATAACGCAGGCTACCCGCGAGGATAGCACTAAACTTACTTTAATAAGATAGCTTAAAGAAAAGAAGAGAGGAAGGAAAAGGGAAGAAGATCGGAACAGGATTTTCTATTAAAAGGGCTTCTATAACGGGGCGGCTTTAAAGGAAGGCAGGTATAATCGCTATTCCGGTGCCTGTTATAAGGTAGCCATGGATAAGCGGAGCGGTAGCGTAGGTAAACCGCACCCCGCCTAGGGGGCGTATAGGATAAAGAAGACTATGTAAAGGAGGAGCGTAATAAAGAACACGGAATAAATAGGGCTAGGAGGCCATAGGGCTACTAGGTCGGTAACGCACCGCCCTAACACAGAATCACGAACCCGATAATAGATACCCCGTTAGCTACTTTACTGGAGGTAAGATCCAGAACACGCACCGAGTTAGTATACGGCCGTATAGCGATATCGTAGCGGCCGCCCTGGGGGCACCCACACTATACTATATAAAGGGAGAGGTTTTCGTCCTAACTAGTTTCCCCCCCTTCTAAATCAGAGAAGGACTATCGCCTAGAAGGCTAGCCTATATAATTAGGTAAAAACAGCGTAATATATACTAATAATAATACTAATAGTAATTATTTACTAATCTTAACTAGGTTCTAATAATACTATTCTAAACCATAATAATAAGGATAATTGTAGTTATAATTATCGTGCTCTCTAGTCGTCCTAATTAAAGCCTCTAGCCTCGAAATCATACTCCTTATCCCGAAACAGGCGATCGCTTTTATCCTCGTCATCGACTATATCTTCCTTCTTAGCTGTACCAGGCAGATCGACCTGCTTACCCAGATTAAGGTGCTTCTTTATGCTATCGTTAAACTCGTTTAGTCGTTTTAGAAGTATCTCTTAACTAAGCTCGTAGATATTAGGCGTATTAAAAGCAGGCCTATTATTTTAGCGAGGGCAGGTGCCTCTATTATTATAGCGCTTATAAGTATATTCTACAATCTAATAAGAGGCCTGCCTAAAGGAGTGTATGCCTTTCTGCTCTGTACTAATAAAGCTCTTAACGGCTTTATAAATAATAGTAATATAGTTACTATTAAATACGAGTCTCTTAAAGGCTAATATAAGAGCGTGAGTTAAGTTCTTATTATATTCAATATCCAGCGTATACGAAGCATTAATATACTTAATTAGGAAGTTAATTGCTTTATAGCCATAACTAGCAGTAATATAACGAATAAGGCCGCCCTTTAAAATAGCGTCGCTTATATTCTAGTCGGAGATATCTAGATATAATAGCTAAGAGAAATATAATATTTCTGGGCTATACTTCTAGGATTTACCGCCCTAGAACAGGATAGGTAGCTATAGTATACTAGCACGGAGGAGGCTAAAGTGTTTATATCATATAGCCTTATATACGATAAGTAGGACCTCCACGTATTATAAGAGACGATAGTATCTACCGAATTCCACGTTAATAGTGCTGGTGCTATTCTCTAATCGTCTAGTATCGCTGACCCAGGGCTTGAAAGTAAAAGGCTTCTCCTATAACTTAGTCACGTACCTATTAAGTTTATTATGGAAAGTCTCCTTAGCCCGTCTTCAATATTTACTAGTATAATCGCTATGTTTTCGACTTAAGAACCGTCGAATATCTTATAAATAAGATAAGCTAGGTTTCTTACTATGAATCTATATAGAAGAACGGGTAATACCTGGTGGTATTTGATATTTTTACGGTTAATATAGCGGCCGCGCTAGAGCTATATTATATCGTAGGAAATCGTGGCGCTAGATTAAAGGCGTTAATTGCCGGTGCCCTAGAGGTTATAGAATAGTATCTCTAGTATATTTAGTTCAATATAGGAGAACGTAGAAATCGGAAGTATGTAGGCACGTCGCCCCTAAGGGATTCCGGACTTAAGCTATAATTACTTAAAATTAGAGATAAATATAATGGTCTTCTAATCTCTATAAATAAGAATAAGCCGCTCGTTAATAGTCTTCTTATAATCTAAACCTAATCTCTACCTAAAAAGCTCCTTATATAAAGCATAGACTCCGTAAATCATGCCTTTATTCTTAAAGATAGCGTCTATTAATAGGTAAGAACTATCGGTATAACTAAGCCTCTTAACGGTTGGTAATTTATATCATTATCTACTATTAATACCTACTTTATAGTTATAGGAAGTAGAATTGGGAGTAAAGATATATATATCTTTGTATAAATATACTTATCTTAATATCTAATTCTTAATATAGGTAATTAGTAATATAGAGGTATAAAATATAAGCCGCCTTTATAGTATAGTAGTGGTGCACCTAGTATATTATCGAGGTGACTAGGGTGGTTCGAATTCAGCTAGAGTCGCACGTAAAACAGTAACCCCTTTGCTTTTTTACGCTCCTCGGAACCTATTCTTAGGGGGCCCTTATCTGCCTTACCACGTAGATAAGGGTTAAATATAGGGCCTGTTAAACCCACCTTCCGCCTGGCTTCGCTAGTCGATAATATATTCTATAGGAAAGTTAGTTGCCCCACCATTAAAAAAGAAAAACAAAGACGGTACCGCGCTATCCATGAGCGCGTAAGTAAAATACACGGCGTTGCTTCTACGATACGGAGGCAGCCTTTTATGCTATTATATAAGCGTTTTACGAAGGTATATAGCCTACCTTAGCCCTACCTATAGCTATAGAAAGAGTAGGGAAGCTTAGGAGCTTTTACCCTAGGAAGCGCATACACACTAGCCCGTCGTAGGCCCGCAGGGGCTAGCCCCAGGGCACACAGGGTATATAAAGACAAAAGAGGATAACCACGCGCGCGCCGTTAATCAAGCACGTAGTCGGCTTTAAAGCCGCTATAGGCAACGTTATAGGCTTCCTAGTATAAAAGCCGCGAGTTTCGTACTAGTAGATAAATTAGTACCGGGGCCGCCAGGGCCGTATAAATGCACTAATCCTTAAAAGAGGGGAGTATAGGGGTTTTTATCTAAGTCTTATACCAGTTCTATAAGTCTTATACTGCGGTTGTCCCCCCTATAAGTATCAGAGAAAGAATATATAGTTAGAATTCTGGCTCCTAGACTCCCTAGGTAGTAAAAAGAATAGCGGAGTAAGAAATAATAAATAATAAATAAATATATTAGCCGAGGCAACAAGTCTATTATATAATAAAGAGCCTACTATATAATATATTATGAAATACGGAGTCTACTACATAATATAAAGAAGACTATACTAAGTCTACTATATTATAAACAAAGCTTATTATTACTGCTTTAGGGCTAGTCTCCGTATATTCTATTTATCTATATCTATCTGCTCTATCTCCTTCTTTTACTCTCTTTCTTATACTTTTTATTAATTACTATATTCTACTATTAATACTATAGAATATTACTCTATTAAGTTACTCGACCTTCTATTACTTAAGCGTCTCTTACTTTTTGTTCCTTTAACCTACGGCTTCTAGTTGAGCTTATAGATTTTATCTAAACTCTTATAGGTTATAAGCCCGGTAAGCTTAAAGATCTATAGGTGCTAGGGTTTATAAATCCCTTGATTTATTACTTAAAGCTCGAAATCTATCTTAAAAATAATAAAGCAGAACCTTATTTCCTGATAGTTCTTAAACATTACGCTGTTAATATAAGAGCTTCACCGATTAAGTTTCTTAGAAGTATTTAGTATTTTCTTAATTAAAACGGACTCCTTTAACTAATAGTTATCAATTCCCCTCCCTTCCTTTCTAAGGAAAATCTGGGCTCGCTCCGCTATAACGATTATTTATTTGCCTCTTTCGAAAGGAGGGAATAAGAAGCTATTTATAAAGAAGAACCGTGCTTCTGGTCTACTTATTATATTATAAATAAGTTATTCAATAAATTATAGATTATTATTAATCTTACCAATAAACAACTCTCCTGCCTACGTATTTTCCCACTTTTGGACTATTAGTGTATTCCACTATTGCATAGCGAAAACACTAATAAACGTAATTTCCGCTCCCTAAGTATAGCCCCGGCTACCGCTTAGGGGGCCGGTATACCGGCCCCCGACCCCTCTAGGACCCCCTAAGGCCTCCGGCCCCCCGCGAGACTAATACTAGCTATATCTAGCCCTTTTATAAGCAAAGGCTTACCCTTAAAAACCCTCCGAAAAAGAGTTACTATCTTCTCCCCTAACCTAATCTCGAGCCTTATTACTACGATCAGAACAAAGAACTTAGGACGACCTCCTGGTTTTCTCCTAGGAACTAGGAGGGCAGCGCCCGGACCCTAACTAGGCTCTACTGGCCCTACTATAATCTCGACTACCCTATAAAATAAGATGACCGCTAAACTCGCTAATATCAGAAAGGCCTAGGAATCCTCTTACTATATAGGAAAAACCCTAGTTAACTTTATCGAATATACCCTCTAAAAGCTATCCGGAACTACGCGGAAGTATTAAAGCAACACGCTAACCTCCTTATAGATATACTCGTGAACTTTATATCTAACCACCACGCTAACTATATTAAGCCACGACTCTAATAAGAATTAAAACCCACCGCTATTACTATGGCGGACACTAGGACTATACCTAAAATAAAATCCTATACTAATATTACCGCCACTAACCCTATACACCCCCCTTTAGCGAGGAGCACCGCCGCCTTTTACTACGCTAACTATAGGTAGTATATAGACTATATAAGCGTTACCTAAAAAGCCTTTACAGGCAGCCTAGGATAACTGAATCTTTATCCGGATCTTTAATAATAACCTCTATAGTATAATTAACCCCGCTATTATCTATTAAAGTATTATTAAGTACTACTAGATTAAGGATAATAGTATTATAGCGTTAACTCAAGTTCTAACCGGTTTTATAGTTACTACTAAGGGCGCGAGAATATAGTAGGCCCTACTTACTTATAGTACTAAGCTTTCCAAACTATTTAATATAATAGCTATTAAGGGAGCCACGGTTTAGAGCACCTACGCTATCCTATATATCTCCTCCAGGATCTACGACTACTCCGGACCGGTCCTAATCTCCGGTACCCTTTAGGATAAGATCACCTCGGTTATTAGTATCGCTCCTATCCGGCTAGTCCTAGCCGGGGGTAGATACCGCCCTAACTATACCATCTAAAGCTGGTTCGCCTTATTTATAAAGCCAGTTAAACCCTTCCGGGTCTATAAAAGCGGCTAAGCCTGCCTCCTAGATAGAAAGGGAACCCCCTTATCGTATAAGAAGTGTTTTAACTAGTATAGTAGCCGGGTCTACTATAAAAAGTAGCGTTACTATAACTATAGCCGACTCGAATAGCCCTCCGACTATACTAGCCTAACTATATACTATATAAACTATAAAGGACCGTACTATAATGACTTCGACGTCTACCCTGTATAGCTAAAGATAGTTAACTGTATTACTACCCGCCTAACTAGGGTAAAGCTAAAAGACATCCGTAAAAAGGGCTCCCGTTAGTATACCCTTACCCGGAATAAGTATTTAGCCTAGGCCGATACTAAGGCCTCTACGTAGGCCACGGAATCGACCTAAGCTATTACCGCGACCCCCTTATAGGCTAAATAGACCACTAAGACTAAGACCGAACCCTAGGACCCGGCCCCCCCCCTAATACCCCCTAGACTATCCCCGACTCCTCTATACCTAGCTTATAGAACTCCCTATTAGAAGCCGCGACCCCTACCCCCTACGCCCCCGCCTAGCTTACTAGCTTATTAAGCCCTCCCTTAGCTTAGACCCTATAAGAGGAAGAAACTATTACCTAGATACTTAAAAAGTACCCTATTAGTAAAGGATGTACCACGCCTACCCCCCATATCAAAGATAAAATAAACCTCGATAATATAGATATCGACCCGCCAATACCTATAGCTGCTTTATTAACCCCGAAGGCTAGACGTAAATCACTCCTAGCCCGTAACTAATACAGAAAGACCTTAAGATCTTTTAGGCTACTATAGGCAAAGGAGGCCCTAGTCACGATATCGCCCTTAACTATACCCACTAAGACGGCGTAGATGTTATCCTTATCGAAGAGACCTAGTGCTCCCTTAATAGGGACTCTAATAATATAAACACGTACCCCGGCTACGATTACCTATCCCACGGCCAGATATAGGACACTATATTAAACCGCGCCCGGGTACTTATATATATTAAGAAGAACTCCGGCTATCCTATATCCCTTAACCTAACCTCCCTATCCAGGGATATACTAATAGTAAAGGTTCGCGGGCACTATATCGTGAATATCTATAGGGACGGAGATAAGCTATATATACTTAATATCCTCGATAACTAGGAACCCCTATACAAACTCCTAATCGCCGGGGACTTTAACGCCTACTATGCTATATAGTAACTAAGAGCTACCCCGAACCATAGCGCCGCCTAACTTATAAAATAAACGGAGTGGCATACCCTTACCCTCCTTAATACCTTAGGGGTCCCTACGCATAACGCCGGGAATACCCTAAACCTCGCCTTCTTACATATCCCCCTTACCTCTATATAAGTTATAGACTATCTATATACTAGATCCGACTATTATACCCTTATAATTACTATCCCTACCCCGCCCCGCTCTAGGGCCATAATCCCGGAGCGGTACCGGCTATAGCTTAAAGATATCCTAAGATACACGGAAAAAGTTAGACTAAACACCTAGCTACTACCTATAACCCTTAACTTTACTAAGGACTTGGATAACTTAGCTATAATAATCACCTACCTCCTCTATAGCTCTCTTAGAACTATAGGACGCCGCTACCGCCTAATAGCTAAAGCGGTAGCCTAGTAGAATAACGACTATAACTAGGCCCGTAGAATATACTATAAGGCCCGCCGTGTCGATACCCACTCCGATAATATTAAGGAGGCATAGACCTACCTAAGAAAAACCGTATAAAGAGCTAAAGCCAGCGATTAGTAATAGTAAATTAAAGGGATTAAATGGGATAAGGACCTATATAGGATTATAAGATAATATACGCTACGGTTATAACTATAGGCGCCCCCTCTTTAGGATAGTAAAAGAGTCCTTACCGCGCCTAATTAGAAGGCAGACTCCCTTAGAAGGAGACTACTCGTGAGGATATTATTATCCAATAATATCTACCCGCTAACCCTAAGCTGCCCTCGGAGGGTTGTCCCCTAGGATAACTTCCTGCACTATAAGGAAATAGAATAGGCAGTCCTCTTAGTCGGCAACACCACCCCTAGACTAAATAAAAGATCACGGTAATAATACTCCGGGTAGCCTAGCCCTCTATTAAAGAGCCAGTTACTAGGCTATACGATAAATACCTTACCCTAGGACACCACCCTTAACCCTAACGGGAAGCTAAGGTAATAATAATTTTTAAGCGATTGGGCTACGAGTAGTAGGCTGTACGCGTGGAAGAGGGAAAAATCAAGCAAATAGCTGTTGAATTCGTAGATCCGTAGGATTACTGCTTATTGCGCGAGCTTGAAGCTGAGTATAATAATATTAATATTATATATAAAGAACTAACTTCTGGGATTTCTTCCTGGATCTGGGGCTGGCAAAAGACCCTGAAAGATTGGGTGGCGACTATTACGTCAAGCGCCTACGCGACGGGTATCACGCCACGTTATTAGCTTAAGTAATAACCAAGATATCGAATTTACTATACCTCGTATATTTATATAATATATATCATAAGCCAAGTATATATACACGTATAATACGTATAGTATTATAGTATAGGTTAAGCTGGTTATAAAGTAGACGTCTAGTTATATAGCTATAGTCATATACCATTTATTTTGACTTAGATATTATACTTATGATTATTATAATTATTACTTATTATAAGTATAATATCAACACCCTCCCGTAAGCTGACTCTTATATAATAAGTGCAGGTTAGTCAGGTTATAGTTATGGTTATGGTTATATTATAGCGCAGTAATCCTAGTCTATCTAAGATTATAATATATAGAGGAAAGAAATTAGAAAAACCTCTTGTTATTAATTTAAGGGAAAATCTTAAGAACCCTTGTTCTTATTATGATTTATTATTTAAAGAAAAATTCAGAAAAACCTTTAATATCCAGGAAAACCCGAGCATAAGAAACCTAGTTATATCTCCTTATATAGAACTAAGAATACTAAGTAGTAAAACCTAGTATTTTAATTCTTTAATATTATTATAAGGCGGTAAATCATACTCAGGCAACGTATCGTCCTTGTGACCTAGGTTCATATAACCGTAAAGAGTATTATGAGTCTCTTTTGCTAAACCTTTAGTCATTATATCAGCTATATTAAATATCGTATTTTTACATACGATTTTTATTTTATTATTATAAAGTTATTGCCCGTAGTAGTGATACTGCCTGTCGATATGCTTTACCCGTTTATAAAATTCAGGGTTTTTAGTGAGTTTCTTTACACTCTTACTATCTATTAGGATAGTAGGAATCTCGAGAGTTTTATTATTATTATTATTATTATTATTATTATTATTATTATTATTATTATTATTATTATTATTATTATTATTATTATTATTATTATTATTATTATTATTATTATTATTATTATTATTATTATTATTATTATTATTATTATTTTCCACCTAAGATTTCCACTCTTTTATATCTGTTATAACCATCGTTTCATACTTATCTAAGAGCAGTTATGCCGATAGAAACCGAGTAGAACGGTCTAGTATAAACAAAATCCAAGGCTTTTTATTTCTCAGAAACAGGTTCGATCAGTCCGCAAAGATCTATATAAACCTTTTCTAAATATAAAAAGTCTTTATATTTATTAACTAAATCTTTATTCGCAAGTGTAATAGACTCACTTCTCTTATAGGCATCACAGCTCTGTTTTTCAGTTAACTCTTCTTAGTTATATTATATTCTTTTTAAAGAGTATTAGTATAAAGACTTTTTAAGGTAATAGGGTTAGTATAACCTATTCTATTATACCATAGCGTTATATTTTCAGCTATAAAGGTAGTTATTCGACGGTTATTACGGTCTCTTTATTTATAAAGCTCTTCTTAAGGTTAAAGAGGTTAAGGTTTCTTTGTTATATTATTTCTTTATTAAGGTTTAATCAACCCCTTTCTTTATTTATTTAGTTTCTTTAAAACATATTCTTTATACCTTTAAAACCTCTTTATTCTAGTTAAGTCTTAAAACTATTCTTTAGGTAAAATACCTCTCTATAACAGTTTCTTTATGTTTTGTCTAGTATTTATTATATTTATTTTCGGAGACTTAACCCCCCCGGACGATAGTGCCTATACTATAGCCTAGTATAGCCCGTTATAAAGCAGAGCCATTATATAAAGAAAGAGGGGCTCTTCATTATTAACTAATAAGAGCTTCTTATTTCTAGTAAGACCGCGAGCTTTACTATTAACATAAGAGAGACTAATAATATTCGTGCCTATTTCCGGTATATAAAGACACTCTTTTAAAAGCAGAAGCTTTCTAGTATCCCGGAATTCTATCACGTAGTCTCCTTCACCTTATATCTTTATTTCTTTTACCTAATCCTAACCAACAGTTCTTCGTTTTATATTATAAGTAGAATAGAGTCTTTTATTAGTTATTATATACGCCGTAGCCCCGCTATTAACACAGAAATTCAGATTAAGCTTAATACTATTTTCTGCTTATATTTTATAGATCCTTTCTACTAACCAATTAATATTAAGGTTAGTATTATTATTATTATCTTTATTATTAATTCCAGAGCTGCCCTATGGCTTCCGGGCAGAGACCTCTTTGCTAGTGTCTTATTAAGCCATTTTTAAGTAGCAGAATGATAGTTTTAATTATTTATTTAACTCAGAATTAACTAAGTCATTTAATAATTTATTTTTATTATTTTTCTTTATTACTTTGTCTTTATTATATTATCGATAAAAGACAGAAATAAAGAATACTAAGCTAAAGGTCTGATTCTGATTAGCCTAGCTTCGAAGAGTGGGTCTAAAAGCGGGTCTAAATAGGAAAGCTATTTATATATCTCGCGGCGCGAAGAAAAGCGATGCTTATATAAAGCGAATAATAGGATTTCCACGGGCAGACCTTTTACTAAGAGCTTATATACCACGTTACGATATTCTGTTATTATAGACAGCGCGGTAGGTTAAGTAGCTTAATCGTTATAGCTGTTATTTATAGAGCAGTTATAAGAGCCTTTATATTTAATTCACGTATTCGTTATTTTTCTTTTTTAAAAAGCCCTTTATAAAATAAAGGAATAGTATATCCGATCATACTTAAGAGTCTTATTCCGATCGTGTAGTTCTTCCGGCACAGGAACAAAGAGCTGGCCTCTTAGGACGACTCTTAGCGACCGTATTAGGAAGAATAAAGAGCTTTAAACCGTGGTATCGGTACGAACGGTTCGAATCGATTAGCTATCTTCGGGAGATAAAGGAATTTTGTATGGTCAGAGATAAGGATCTGCGACCGGGGGAGAATAAAGGGACGGCCTGAATAAGCAATAATAGCCTAAAAAGGCAGGAGTCTTTTTGGTATTTCGAGTAGAGTAAAAGGATAGAAAAGAGTAGATTTACTTCTTTGCTAACCCGGGCTTATAATCTTTTAAGGGATTAGGCTACGAGTAGTAGGCTATACGCGCGGAAGAGAGGACAATTAAGTAAATAGCTATTAAATTCGTAGATCCGTAGGATTACTGCTTATTACGCGAGCTTAAAGCTAAGTATAATAATATTGATATTATGTGTAAAGAACTGACTTCTAGGATTTCTTCCTGAATCCGGGGCTGGAAAAAGAGCCTAAAAGATTGGGTGGCGACTATTACGTTAACAGCCTACGCGACGGTTATCACGCCACGTTATTAGCTTAAGTAATAACCAAGATATCGAATTTACGATACCTCGTATATTTATATAACTTATATCATTAGCGAAGTATAGATACACGTCTAATACGTATAGTACTATAGTATAGGTTAAGCTGGTTATAAAGTAAACGTTTAGTTATATAGCTATAACCATATACTATTTATTTTGACTTAGGTATTATACTTATGATTATTCTAATTATTACTTATTATGAGTATAATATTAACAATAATCCCTAAGCTAAATAAAGATACTAGCACCTATAAGGCCTAGAGACTTATCGCCCTCCTTTCCTGCCTTAGGAAAGGACTTAAATACCTAATCGGCCACCGCCTTACCTAGGTAAGTATCTTAAATAAGGTGCTAAACTCCTAAATAGCGCGCGCCCTCCTAAAACGATCCGCCACCGATATTATCGGGTCCCTAATATATAATATCAAAGCCGTCTTTATTAGAAAATAAATCGCTATATTTATTACCCTAGACGTTAAAGGGGCCTTTAACGCTATACTCCGCCACCGGCTCTACTATAGGCTTAGGGAGCAAGGCTAGCCTTATAACCTAATCGCCTAGGTCCTAAGCCTTATAGAAGGCAGATAGGCCCGCGTATAATATAAGGAATATACCACTTAAATATCCCCCCTATAATATAGCCTCCCGTAAAGTTCCCCCGCCTCCCCTATCCTCTTCCTCCTTTATACTACGCCTATTTATCGAATAGGCCCGACCTATACCCGTTTCGGCTACGCCGATAACTATAGTGTTCTATATATCAGAAAAGGCCTAGAGGAGACGTCTATTATAGTACAGGCACTCCTTAATAATACTATTAAATAAGGCCGCTAGAACGTAGTTATCTTCGACCCTAGTAAAACTAAGGTTATGTATTTCTCCCGGAAACAGGAAGCCAGCTTCCCCTCTATTACTTATAATAACCGCTAAATCACCCCGAGCTAGTCCCTACGCTAGCTTAGAGTCTAGCTAGATAAGATACTCTTATTTACATCTTATATCAAGACTAGAGCGGTAAAGGCTTACTTTAGCGCCGGCTATATCCGGGGCCTTAACCGAGTCCTTAGCGGAGCACTACCCGCTATAATATATAAGGCTATTTATACTATTATCCTCCCTAAGGCCCGTTTCGCCTCTAAAATCTAATACCCCGCCTATACCCGCCTTAGTTTAAAGCATAGAAACGGGGGCTACCCTAGGGTAGGCACTAGGCTTATAGATTAGACTAATAAACTCTAGATCGCGACGAACCTGGCCCTTTAGGGTTACCTCCTGGTCTAGAAGACCACCTTAATCCCTACTATACTTAGGGAAGCTAGTATACCCCCGGTTAGACTTCTTAATACCGCTTATACCCGCCACGCCATACGGTTATAACCCCTAGATAGTGCCTACTTACTTAGTATAAGGATCGCCACCTATAGGACTCTCCGGAATAAAGGTAATAAACCCCGCCTAACTACCCTTATAGACGCTTTATAAGCAGCGCCCGACTTCCCCGCCCCCGTACTTACGCCGCTAGTCTATAATAGAGTCCCTAAATCCCGATAGGCACTAAAGGATAAGGAAGCCGCCACGTTAACTTTTGAGGGCTAGAGCGCCGCCCGCTTACCGATAAATATCACGGTATATACCGATAAGTCCTGAACCGACTCTGCTACTAGTATAGGGACGGGATACGGCTATATAGTATATAAGGGTACTAATCTTATATATATAGGTAAGCGCCCCCTTCTAAACGCCAAAGTCTTTAACGCTAAGATTAAAGGCGCTAGGGCCGGCCTCAGGGCTGCCCTTCTTATTATAGATATATAGACCGCCTTTATCATAGTATACCTTAATAACACCTCGGTTATCTAGGGTATTAACGGACCGCTTACTACGGTCTTATTATAAAAAGCCTTCCTAGACTTCTAATAAAAAGCCCGTAATCCTATTATCTTAATACGGTAGTTACCCGGCTATATAAGGATCCCGGGTAATAAATTTACGGACCGGCTTATAAAGGAAGGCGCGTATGTACGCCTCTACCTCGCGCCTAAGCCTATATATAGCCACGCTAAACGATAAGTAAGGTTAGCCGGTAAGGAAGCCTTTTAGACTTAGTAGTAAGAGAATAAGCCCCGGGGCTACGATAATCTACCCTTAGATACGTCTATTAAACCCACCGGGGAGCTCCTAGCCCTAGACCGCTAATAGCTTTACTAGCTGCTAGCAGCCCGTATACTATATAGCGATTTCGCCGCCTATTATACCCGCTTTAACCACGAGGATACCCTCCTAATATACTCCTATAATAAAGATAAGATCCCCGCCCACCCTCTCTTCTGCTATATAGCTTCAGGCCGGGCCGCCCTATAGGCCGGACGCTGCTAACACGTCTCCTAATAGCTAGGCCTAGAGTGGCCTAGCTTTATCTAATATCTAGTCACGATAAACTTCTTCTTAAGAGTTTGCCACTACTTTAGCCCTATAGTATAATACACCCACTTAAGCTATTAATAGGTTATAACGCTACTAGGCGCTCGCCTTAATTAACTACCCTGGATATCTCTGATCTTACCTACCTCCCCTAAGGGATCGATGGCCGCTTAAGATACGGGCTTAAACGGCCGCTATATAGGCGGAAGACTCGTATAACACCTCTTGGTATAGGCAGGGATACTATACGGCCTACTACGAAATTATATCTAGTAGGCTTTTAACGCCCCGCGGCTCCGTAAACCATAAATCCATGAACCTCCTAGGTGTCCACTAACGCACACAGTTTCTTCTGGTGTCTATACTCTTTCTTTTATCGTATTATGGTATATACGTAGCACTATATAAACACTATACTTAAATTATATGCAAAGGCGGACGACCACTTTAGGCGTCCTTTGCTCTTCTTAGAGATCCCCTAGACGTTAAATAATATCACTATTATTATTATTATCTTACCGATAAAGATTAAGATTAATTTTAACTTTAAAGTAACTTAGGTCCCGGCTTTTATTCTCCTAGATCGTCTTATTAGGAATCGTATTATACGGCTTTTTTCTATTGGTCGCGGTTCTATTTAGGAATCCATAGCTCTTTTCTATCGATTTAATTACCTCTTCTAACCGATATAGGTTACACGGTTCCGTTCTATTAGTTCCAGGGTCCCGTTTTATAGGCATAATTACCTCTTCCGACTAATAAGGGTTATTAATATCTTTAACCTATAAACAATTTAATTACTTATTATAAAGACAAAATCAGAAAAGATATAAAGATAAGTCTTATTAAAAGCAGTAATTAAATATATACAGAAGCTATATCTTTACTATTATACTATTATACTATTATACTAGTATACTATTATACTATTATACTAGTATACTATTATACTATTATACTATTATACTATTATACTAGTATACTATTATACTATTATACTACTATACTATGATACTATTTTATATATAATAACTATAAGCGGCTGGTTATAGGTTAGTTATACTAAGTAAGGCCGAATAACTCTATTAGCTGGAATTAAGGAAAGGAAAGGAAAAGGTTTATAGAGAAGTATAGGATTTACTAAGTTTATACGAATCCCCGATAAGGGTAGCGCGAGCTCCGTGTATCGGATCTATATACTAATTAGCGGTTCCGGCCTTATACCGGAACTATATTGTTAAGGGGTTAACCCGTGATATTAACCCCCCCCCCCCCCCCCCCCCCCCCTGGGGGCCGTAATAACTAAGCGCTAAATCTGGTTTGCCTTACCGCGTTACGAGGGAGGCGTGTATCCTCCTTTATATCGGATATATTCGAGTCGCGTAGCGTTTACGGTGACTTTGCTCCTAAGTGGCTAGCGTTCCGCGTTACTCTAAGCGCTTACTCTTTATATTAAAAACGCCCGGTTACTCCTTTTTCTTTATTAATAAATTATTATAATAAATAGCTTTATAGGCTTGTATTATATTCCGTAGTTTAATGTCGTAGTATAAGCGTAGCTTTACCTGGTTTTTTATTTATAGTTAATTCCTTCCTTATAAGCCTATAACGTTATTTTTAGTAATAAGCTCCGTCGCTTATTCCGTGCTAAGAGTCATATCATTCTTAACTCGTGGCGTAGTCTCTATACTCGTAGCGTTGTGTTAATCTAATAAATCTTATCCTTTTTAAATATTTAATTAATTATCGTAAGTCTCCCGATAAGTCCTCGCGCTAATCCGGTTAGGTTATAGCTAATAGAGTATATCTAGATATCTATATCCCGCTATAGCGCCCGCTATACCCGCGAGGGTATTATCGAAGAGTAGCCGGCTATTAGCGATATCGCCTCCCCCTCCCCCTCTGCCTAGGAAGTAGCCGAGGAGGCTAACCGTATGATAGTAGGTACCAGTAAGATCCCCGGTAATAACGAGGTATATAACGGGTCTCTATACCTAGCTATAAGGGCCTTACTAATACTCCGGTAGCCGCCACACCTAATAAGCGGTAGCGCGGCCCCGCTTACCCCCCGGTTACCCCCGTAAGGCCTTTTATTATCCTTATACTAACCGTATTATAGGTATTAAAATAAAATTTAGTTAAATATACTATACCTAATCCGGGCCCGGCGCGGCTCGTAGTAATCCTAAAAACTATAAATACGCTATCGGCTCTTATACGTGCAATCCTATATGTTCTCTACGATTCGTGGGCTAAGTAGTTACGATTAACCTTTTAGCTCCCCGCTAATACTATCTAATTTATTAACCCCCTGGCCGACACGGGACGCGATATACGGGATAACCCTAATAATAACCATATAAGTGTCTTTTATATCCTTTTCTGGGTCGCTGCTAACTCTGGCTTAGCTCCGCGAGGCCTATAAATTAGCTTATAGCGACTAGTATACCTCTTTATTCGAGGTAGCCCCCGGCCCCGCCGCCGCTAACTCTGCCCCCGCCTATACTCATAACGGCGAGGGTCTCCGCTACGAGGTAGCGGCCCTCCGCCGCGAGGTTCACTTATATGGCGTAGCGATAACGCGCCTCCTAGAAGGTATCCTCTCAGCCCTTTAGGGAGGTGGCGGTCCTATTACTAGTAGTAGTATTAATAACACCTAGGAGGGTCCAGGCAATAATATCGCTACTTAAAGTCCTTTACAGAGGCATTACTTACCTCCTTAGAAACTGGTAAGGGGGCTAGTGAATTCCCCCCCTTTAATTAACTTACGATTATAGATTATGCTCCCCTTATATTAGGGTCCTTTTATTTTCGCGTATTCTTTATAGTATAATCTTATAAAGGCCTATTATTCTTATTGGCGGCGCTATTTTCTGCTTTGAAAACGTCTAACACCTTAGTATCCTTTATAGCGTCTAGTGGCTCCAGAATAGGTTCTGTGTATCCCGCTTAGTATACTAGTACCTTATATTATATGCCGCGACCTTACCGTTTAGTCTATGCGTATAAGATACTTTTTACGTTTTACTCCTTATTACCGTGGAGTGTGTTTTTAATCGGTTCGGGCTAGGGGTCGGTTATAACTTAGCCGGGGAATGGGTTACAGCTAGCTTACTTTAGGATATTAATATAGAAGCGGATATATATACCTAAGGGTATATTTAGTTTAATAATATAAGAGTTAATTATTGTTATTACCCAGTATTTCTGGTATAGCTAGCTTAGTTTCTTCGAAGGCCTAGGCGTAGAGTAGCTAGCTATAGATAGCTAGGCGAGGTCTTTTACTTTAACGCGTCGCGCCGGGAGTCGCCGCTGATTCGCGGTTTCCTTATTTTATAGTTGCTTCGAGGCTATAGTAGGCTATATGAACTCTATACTCCTTCATAAGCGACTTAGTAGATCGTGGGCGGCGGCTGCCTTTAGGTGTATAGGCGAAGGGTTATAGATTTAGATAGGGTCGATATAAAACCCGTGTTTTAGGAAGAAAGGGCTTAGCTAGGTTATCGAGCTTTTCCTGCTATTAAGCGATAACTGCGTGGCGGGTAATAGGCGACCCTAGCTATCCTAGCAATAGTATACAAAGGTATAAAGGTAGGCCTGGATATCTTAATTTAGTTCGTTAGGCCCTTTATTAGTTTAAGGGTAATAAGCTATACTAGGTTGCTACTTAATCCTTATAAGTTTATAAAAGTATTACTAGAACCTCTTACTCTAATTCGAGCCTTACTCGCTAATAATTAAAAGGGGTATACCGTGGAACCGAAAATAGTAGTTTAGGAAGTATTCTGTATAGGCTTCTGCTTTTATTGTTATTATTGCTTTTAATATTACTAACTTGATTAGCCGGTCTATAATTACTTTTAGAAAGCGTGCCCTGCCTTTATTAATAGGTAGTAGGTCCGTTATAAAGTTTATTATAAGGTGGCTACGAATTCGCTTTAGTATAGGTAATAGCTTTAATAGTCCGCGCTTTATATTCCGTTACTAATTACTTTTATTAAACGGGTTATAGTTATAGATAAACTTCTATATATCCTTATTTATACCCGGTAAAAAGAATTATCGGGTTATTATAGCGCTTATATTCTCCTTACCCGGGTAGCCGCCGATAATAGAGTTATGGATAGCCTCTGCAAAGCCTCCCCTTAGCGGCGAGTCTTCCTTAGAGCTCGGGACCTAAAGACGATCCTAGAAAGTTATGTAACCTATAGGGTTAAGGGAGTATTCCGCGATCTATAGTTATAGTCTAAGGGACGGGTCGAGGCTATAAGCTATTGCGGTGATTATTATAAGAATACCTTGATACTAAGGGTCGGTCGTTATAGTGTTATCCTAAAGTCGCTAAAGACCTTTGTTTATTTCGAATACACGCTTAACGGAAGTCCTTTATATAGCTGGTTCGGAGACTATTATAAGGATCATAGCGTTAGGTATTAATTAAATTACTTATCCTTATTCTAAATTATCCGAGTGGTCCTTTAGGGCGCCCTATTCGTGGCGGGATAGCGTATCCGCCGCGAAGTTCCTAATACCTTACCGGTACTCTAATATAAAGTTAAAGTAGGCTAGTTCGCTAGCTTAGCGGCTCTGCCTTTTAGTAAGGGACCGTTTAGTTATAAAGTACTTAAGGGCTTTATAGTCCGATAATATTATAAATTATTTATAGCTCGTTAGTTCTGCCTTTTAAACGAGTATATAGCTTATACTAGCTAATATCTCCGTATTATAAATAGGGTAGTTATACTCCGCCGGGGTATGTTTACGCGAGTAGGACGCGATGATATAGCGACGTCCTTATTCGCTTACCTATGATAGGATACCACCTAATATATAACCCGAGTAGTTAGTCTTTAATATTATTTTATAATCGGGGTTCTATAATTATAAGACGGGTTTTATCTAGAAAAGTCGTTTTAGCTCCTTAAAGGCGGCGTTTCTTTGGTTCCCTAATTAGTGCTAAGAGGGGGGCTATAATATCTACGAAGTCGTAAATAAATATCCGGTAATAGTTCGCGAACCCTAAAAATCTTTATACTCCTTTTATAAACGTAGGCGCCTCCTAGTCACGAATAGCCTTTAGTTTCATAGGGTCGTAAGATACTCCTTTATTAACTATAACGATAAACCCTAGATATTTTACTATTATTATACTAAACTTATATTTAGCCGGGTCTGGGTTTAGGCCGGCGTCTATAATCCTACGTAATACTAGCCGGACCTTCGCTTCGTGGTCTTTATAAGATCCACCAAAATAGATTAGGACGTTATCGATATATATAGTATTAAAGTTATTAAGGAAATCTTATAGTATTTAGTTAATATAGCGTTTAAAGGTAACGGGTACGCCGCTTAGTCTAAAGGGATATACTAGCTACTCGAAGAGACCGAAGCGTGTTCTAAAGGCTATTTTACTTTTATATCCGGGAGCTATACGGATTTCATAAAAGGCAGCGATTATATTAAGCTTTATAAACCACTTACCGCTAGCTAGGTTATATAGGGTCTTAGTGATTAGAGGGAGGGGGTAACGATCTCGCTAAGTAATCGCGTTTAAGGCTTTATAGTTATAATAAAAGCGTAACCTATCCCTTAGCTTCTTTATAAATAGAACCGGTATAGCCGCCGCTAAGCTACTAGCTTATATAAATCTATTAGGCCGTTAAGTGTTTTCCGGAGTATTAATAACTCTTTCCTTAATATACCGTTCAGGGGCCCTTATAGTAGGGTCGGCTTAAGCTTATCGGGACCTTATTTTAGGGTGATTTCATAGTCGATGCTAGGTTAGTGGGGGGGGGTAAGTCGTTAGCCTTATTAGGCGCGAAGAGGTCGCCGAACTCTTATAGTATATTCGTAGAGATATAGTCCCGACGGTTTACTAGTTCCTCTTTATAGTGGGCCTTATCGATATCCCGTATACTAATAGCATAGATTAAGGCATTAAGCTCGTCTCTTTCTTTTCCCTTTAACCCTTTTCTTATCTATCGTATCGTGGCCGTAAATACCGACCCCGAGATTAGCCTTATATTACAGATAGCTTATATATCGGCTAGTTCATTTTCGCCTACTAGTAGTAGGTTAATATCGGCGACTCTATAATATAACCTATAATTCTTTATATAATATACAACGTTATTATCTTCTAGCTATAGCTTCCCGAAAAATATATATTAATATAGTCCTTTTACTATATAGACAAAGACTCATTAAGTATAGCCGCTAATCTTAAGCTTAAACGCGGCGATCCCGGCGTTAATAGTTAGCTTAGCCATATCCGAGAATTCTTTTAGTAGTTATTTTCTTTTATCGATTAACGGTAACTAAAGTCTTTAGGTAAAGCGTTTATTTATCGTAATATGGTAGTTATAACCCGTATCTATAAGAGTATATATATATCGTTTATTTACTCGCGTTAATATTAGGGCTAAGTCGCCGCTAGCTAGGTATTTAAACGCCTCCTACTCCTAATATAAAGCGGCTATTAGCTTTAATACCTGTTTTTATATTAAAGCTATTCTTTTTCTGACTTTTTATTATCCGAACTATCTAAACTTATAGTAATATTACTATCCCTAGCCTAACCCTTTGTGGTACGGGCTCCTCTTAGCCTTCGAGCCCTTATCCCGGGACGTATAGTTTGTATAGATATATCCTTTCCTCCTATACTCTTGGTATTCCTGGTTATCGCGAGGTCGGTTTATAGTCGTGTTAGGCCGGACCTAATTAATCCCGTTTATTATAATATCTTTATTAGCGTTGGTCTCTTGTTCCGGGTTTAATTCGGTATATAAGTATTCTAGCTAGTTAGCTATAGGCCTTTTAGCTTTTAGGCGATACTCTAGACCTTAATAACCTAGCTTAGATAGTTATAGCGTAATTTCATAGTAACTAAGGCGCTACGTAGCCTCTGGCTTAGGGCTCCTTTAAGGAAAGTGATCTTCGCTAAGTCTACCTACTCGCTGCTACCTGCTTAGGCGATCTGTTTCTTAAATTTTAATAGGAACTATACGAAGGTTTATTCCTTACGCTATCTAAGGTAATATAGCGCCAAGGCCGCGCGAGGCTATTTATTCTAGTCTTTATATATACAGTCTAGGTAGGTAAGGAACGATTCTAGGTCGCGGGTACCTCTTGGCCCCCTACTAGCATAGAAGGCTAACACTATTTACTAAGCACTCCCTTCAAGATATAAGTTAATATAGTATTATATTTTAGTTTAGTTATTAAATAAGTGTTTATTTAATAGGAGCTTATTATTTCTCTGCTACGATTAGGTAGCGTACTCTGTTTACCTGCTACTAAACTTTATAGGGTATAGTAAAGGCTTAGTATATAGCGGACATAGTTCCTAATATAGTTCCTTTAGGACTTCGATTTAGGGGGGAGTAGAGGTAGCCGGGGTAGGAGGGCCCGCTACCGACTCTATAGGTGTATTTATAGGGGCTCCTTTTAAGGGAGGCGCGAGGCTAGGGATAGGTTATTACGGGGCCTAGGCGTTTATAAGACTGTTCGTAAGTTATTAAAAAAGCTTTTATTATTAAGCTATCTATTCTTATAAGGGACCGAGTATCGTATTAATAGCTTCAGTGATCCTTCTATCCGTTTACTTAGCTAGCTTAGCGGGGCATATAGGACCGCCGCTGCGTAATAGCGTGTTCGTATCTAAGTCTATACTAATATAGCGCGTAGAGTTCGCTGAATTCTAGCTATATAAGCGGCTAGTTATAGGTTAGTCGTATTAAGTAAGGCCGAATAATTATATTAGCTAGAATTAAGGAAAGAAAAGGAAAAGGTTTATAGAGAAGTATAGAATTTGCTAGGTTTATACGAATCCGCGGTAAGGGTAGGGCGAGGTCTAACCGTCGGATATACGTCCTAATTAGCGGTTCCGGCCTTAAACCGGAACTATAATATCGAGGGGTTAACCCGTGATAATAACTTATAATTAACTAGATATATACTTAGCTATAGCTTAGTATATATCTGATATATAAGATATTATCTATAAAGGTAAACGGTTTTAAATACCGTTCTTGGTTCTAATTCCCTTAGTATTTATACTATAAAATACAACTTTATTCTATTATTATTTATTTCAAAATAGGATATAACGAAGATATTAAAGAGATTTCTATCTCTAAAGTTCTAGGTCGCGAAGGGTATAAAACGTAAACTCTTAATATTAAAGCTTATTTCTTTCGGAAAGGATGGCTCTTATAAGAGGTTATAACCCTACTTCCGGCTAGCCCTTCTAATAAATAAAAGAAAGAGTCTTTAAAAGGTATAGGAGATACTATATCTACATTATCAGCTAGACCTTTAACCTATGTTTTTAACCTTAATACTCTATACGAAATATAGGATAGGCTTAAAGACTTATAGAAAGCTAAAGACTTCTATGCTAATTATAAGGTTCTACACTTACTATTTAACCCTATAGTATCAGATTCTTCTAAGTTAGAAATCCTTCTATATAAGGTATAAGAAAAGATTATTAAGCTATAAACTCGTAATATAAAGCTATTAGATACGGTCATTTTTACCTGAATCTTGAATAGCCTTAAGAATAGATATAATTCTATTACTAGCTAAATAGCTTAAGCCCTGCACTATAATATTCAAGAATATTCTGTTAATATGGTTATAGGCGAATTAATTACTGCTCTCTTAAACTAAAACACTCTAATACTACTTTACTCTGAAATAAAAGATATAAAAAGTCCTTAAAACTTTAGAAAAAGGCTAAAGCAAAACACTATAACCACGATAGTAAAGTTAGTTATAATATTACCGATTACTTTAAATTATACCTTAGGCACAAACCTAATTAGTTTAAATCTATGGTAGCTAAACAGTAAAAGGTCTTCGAGGAAAAAGATAAAAGTACTAAATCTCAATTAGTTAATTTGTCTAAAAGAGATCGGCAGATTCTAAATCTTCTATCTAAAAGAGACTAACTATCTATAAAAGAATAAAACGTTATGAAACTTACACCTTAAGATATAGATAGAGAACATAGTTTAACCGACTCTAAGGTTACTAATATTATATAATAACGTTAATAAGCCTTACTATTAATACTAGAAATCCTACTATTAATAGAGACGTTATTCTTAGAAATATATATCTATTACCTATCTATACAGAAAAATTAGATATAATAGAAGATAAAGAGGATGTATTAAACTATTAATCTATCTTATATTAACAATAAGTCATAGATGTCAATATAAATCAAATAGTGGAATAAATACATAAAGTTTAACTACCTTCGTGCCCTTTAGCTATCGAATATCATTTCTATATCGATAATAGAGTGACGTCTTATATTATATCTAATAAGGGTTTATTTATTTCTATTAAATGTATATCCAAAATGGCTATATAGGGGCGGGTAAAGAGTATTTTAATAACTTAAATTAGAGATACTCTACCTAAATTTAAGAATATTAGTAAACAGCTTTTTTTAAAGGATTATTTATATCTTCCTAAACTAGGTATAAATATTTCTAGCCTTCCTGTCTTAGATACTGAAAATACTCAGGGTCTTATAGGTAATAAAAGACTAATACTGTTTAATAATAAATCCTTGAGATAATATACTACTGCTTTCTTCTATAAAGGTCTCTACTAGACCATAGTACGGTCTATACGCGTTAAAACCCCCAAGCTATTTATATCTAATAATAAGTTTTAAATATAAAAAAGAAAGAAGCTAAAAGGAAGATCACCTTATTTAAGGAATACACTATATTTATAGTATCACCGGCTAGGTTATATAAAGTCTAAGGCTTCAAGCGGTTTATCTTAAACTGCCCTACTTCTAAAAGATATATACATATCTAACGAAAAGTTATAAAAGATTAATAGCTACTATATCTATAAAAGTATAAAACCTATTACTTTAGCTAATAGGTATTAGGATAATAAAAATAGGATATATACCTATTTAAAGCTTATTTATATAGACCTATACGGCCCTATTATACCTATAACTTATAATCAAAAACGCTGGATCTTATTAATTTAGGATTGATTAATAACATATATCTAGATTATTTTAGTACCTAATAACTCCAAGGAGCCTATTACTAAGGCTGTTACCAAAGAGAAGTTATAAGTTAAAAATATATCCAAAACCACTATTAAAGAAGTGGATACCGATAGGGAAGCGATATTTTCAACGATTTGTTAAAACGTTTTTTATAGAAGCTATACTTTATATAAATCCCTCTTATCCACACGAAGCCTAAGGCTCCATTAAAAGAGTAATAGGTATAATACTTATTAAACTTAGGACTCTATTATATTCTTTGGAGGTACTTTTTTATCTACAGGGTAAAGTAGTAATAACTATAGATTAGATTTAGAGTACGTTTATTCCGACTAGGGTATTTGTTTATTCTGACTGGGGCACCATTTTTGTAGCCGGTGCCAGCCGCCCACGATTATAACCGCTTTTCTTTTTTTCAAAAAAAAAAACGAAGTTAGATTATATAACCACGATTTCGACTTTTTTATCCTTTATAATTATGCATCTATCTTTAACGCTTAATAACGTCGAAATGGCCTGTTCGCCGCTCGGTTCTTAAAATAACGATAAGGTCGTGATCGCCCTTGGAGTCGGGGTCAGAGTTAAAGGCGTGGATAACATGGAGGGAGGGGTCGTGGTTAATCGAGCCTAAATTTCGTGGGAGATAACCTAGTCCCGCCTAGATCTTAGTCGGGAACGGATAAGGCTATGCGCAGGCTGTAAGAAGAGCTGGGACGGGGCGTGTAATTAAGTTATAGGAAGATAAGTCGTTATAGTTAATTAACGATCGTATCTAAAGGCAAAAAGACTATGGTGTCTAAAGGCAAAAAGACGATCGTGTCTAAAGGCAAAAAGACGATCGTGTCTAAAGGCAAAAAGACTATCTGAATAATATAACTTACTTAGTAATTGAAATAACTGATCCTATATATATATAAATAGAAAGTTAATAATCGTGGGCGGCTGGCACCGGCTGTAAAATGGTACCCCAGTCGGAATAAACAAATACCCTAGTCGGAATAAACGTACTCTAGATTTGTAACCGAGCTCCTAATTTGGCTATAGACTTTACGACGTCTTATAAGCTAAATAATAATAAAAAGCCTGATATTTTAAATATTAAGGTATAGGGGTCTATACTATATTATCGAAATATAGACCCTAGCCTTAAACAATTAGGGCTATAGAATATACATAGTGCTTTAATAGGCTTTAATAATTATAACTATAAGGTTTATAATCTAGATTTAAAAAGAATAATCTGGGTTCGAGATATATATATTACTAAAAATCAGGTTTCAAAGACTTTAACAAAGCGCGAGGAGTCTAATTTAGTTATTCTAATAAATCGGACCAACACTTTCTTTAAAGCGATCGTATAGAAACTACATTTTCTTACAAAGAATAGAATTTAAGGGCTACCTCCTAGAGTAGTAATAGGGCTCTAACGGGGACTATAAATCGCTAAAAGAAACCTATTATAAATAGGATCATTAGGTCCTTATAAAGGTGATAATAAGGTTGTTCTATAGTCCCGAAGGCCTCTAGAATATATAGAAGTAGTGCTTCTGTCTTTTACTAAAAGGGAAGCTATAAGGAGTTTATCTATAAATCCTTAGATTAATTTATAGATTAAAGAAGTAAGGCCTTACTATATTTATCAGATAATACTCTATTAGGAAGTTTTTAATAGCTTACGATAGAGTCTATACTCCTAACTATAAGTACTATACTTAAACCAGCTATATATAAACAAGCTTTAAAAGGCCGTAAAATGATTACTAGATAGAGGCTACAGAAGCTAGGATTTCAGAATTGAATAAAAGAAATACCTAGAATGTTATTAACCTTAATACACTTCTTAAAAAGGGAAACGAAGCCCACAGATCTTAGGAGGGTAGTAGGTCTATAAAGTGAAATCCGATAATATCGGAAAGCCTATAAGATACAGGGCCCGCTGGGTTATATAAGGTTTAACTAGGTACTCGGTATAAATTACCCTGAAACCTATAGTACTACCTATAGACAAGAAAAGCCATAGGTTAGCCCTTATCCTTAGAGTGCGTCTTGGTTAGAAATTCAAATAACTAAATATTATAAATGCGTTTATACACGCTAATATAGATATTAAGAATATCTATACTATATAGCCTACTACTTTTAAACGCCAAAATAAGGCTAATAGTCGAATATATAAGCTTAATAAGGCACTATACGAGTTAAAACAAAGCCCTAGTTAATAATATTAGTACCTTACTAAAATGCTTAATAATTAAGGAGTTAAGGTATTACTTATAGATAATAGAATCTTTAGATATTATAAAGATAATAAAGAAGCCTTATTAATATATCACGTTAATAATATAATTATAATAAGTTCTAATAAAAAGACTATAAATTAGTTTTATATAGAATAATCTAATAATATATCCCTTAACGATCCAGGAACCTTAAGTACGTTATTAGGCTATTAAATTACTTCTAATTCCGAAAGCCTCTATAGTATAGTAGTGGTATACCTGGTATATAGTCGAGGTGACCGGGTCGGTTCGAATCTGGCTAGAGGCGCACGCAAATAAGGAACCCCTTTTCCTTTTTTACGCTACTCGGATCCTATTCTAGAGGGCCCTTATCTGCCTTAGTATATACGGTAAGGGTTAAATAGGGGGCCTGTTAGACCCACCTTCCGCCCGGCTTTGCTAGTCGTTAACAGGTACCCGGGGGGAGTTAGTCGCCCTACCGTAGAAAACAAGAAGACAGTATCGCGCTATCCCTAAGCGCGTGAGTAAAATACGCGGCGTCTCTTCCACGATACGGAGGCAGCCTCTTACGCTATTATATAAGCGTTCTGCGTAGGCATATAGCCCGTGTTAGCTCCACCTATAGCCATTAAACAGGGAAGCTTAGGAGCTTTAAACCCTAGGAAGCGTATATATAAGTTACCCGTAGTGGGCACGCAGGGGTTAGCCGTAGAGCTCACAGGAAGGCGCATAAAAACAAAACAGAGATAACCACGCGCACGCCGTTAATCGAGTATATAGTCGGCTTTGAAGCCGCTATAAGCAAAACGTTATAGGCTTCCTAGAAAAAAAGCCACGAGTTTCGGATATATATTAAGTTAGTAACGGGGCCGCTATAGTACCCGTATAAGGTAGTAACCCTAAAGGAGGAGGGCATAGGGGTTTTTATCTAAGTTATATACTAGTTTCCTAAGTCTTATACCACGGTTTTCCCCCCTATAGGCATTAGAAAAAGACTGTATAGTCGGAATTCTAACTCCCAGCTACTTAAGGTAGGATACGGATAGCGGAGTAAGAGATAATAAATATTAATTCCGAAAGAAAAGGAATATATATAAGTTAAACGGCCTATACTAATAGAATACTATAGCGGTATAAAAAACAAAGCCTTAAACCGGCTAATACTCCTACTATTACTATAATAACTCTGTTTCCTAACTAGGAAACTACCTACCAGGTTAATATAAGTTAATATTAATAGCAAATAGGAGCAGTACTATACTTATCACTATATACTAGACCTAACCTAGCCTTTATAGTTAATAGATATATAAGATTTATAAGTAATCCTTCTAAAGACTATTAAATGGCTTTTAATAGGGTCTAGGCCTATTTAAATACCTATCCTAATATCGGTCTTATTTACGATTATAATCAAGACCTTAATATATTCGGCTACTCTAATTTGAGCTAGTTATATATACTGGAAGCCAGAACTTTAATAGGCGGTAATACCTGCTATATAAGGTTAAATAATTCTATAAGCTAAAATTCTTAGAAACAAAAAACTATAGCCTTATTGTCCATAGAAGCCGAATATATAGCTTTAACTAAATTTCATAAGGAAGTGGTATATATCCATAACCTAGATTAAGATCTTACTATAGGCCTCGGGTCAGATATATCTTTATAAACCCCTATAGTCTTAGTTCATAACGAACGGGCGAAGAAAATAACCTAGAATCCTGAATTTTATACAAGGGTAAAATATATCGATAGGCAATATCATTACTGCTGTTAATTACACTTGAACAGGAAAAATAAACCCATAATTATTAATACAGACTTTAATATAGCCGATATATCAACTAAGGGTTTAGCTGCTCTTAAGTATAAAACTCTTAGTGGCTATATAAATTTAGGTACCATAAAAGAACTTTTAGTAGAGTATAGAAAGCTTAATTTTACTTTATTAACTAAATTCAAATATTAATAGCTACTTAATTAACGAAATTAGGGGAAAGCTATAGGGTTTTTAGTCCAAAATAGAAATTTTCCTATAAAGAGTTAGTAGCCTCTTACTTATATAGGCTTTTCCTACTATAAATAATATAGTTAGGATATTCTTTCCCTATTATAAAGATTCTTTTACCTAAGTTAAACAATTATCTTTTAATGTAAGTATAAATTATTATGAACTTATTTACTTATTATAACTAAGAAGAAGAAACACAGAAAAAGAAGAGCTTTAACACCTTATATAGTACGTATTAAGTTAATCTAAGCTAGATAGTCCAGCTTACGAGGGGGTATTAATATCCAGTAGTAATAACTACTTTATAGTTATAGGCTATACAATCCGAAGTAAAAAGATATATATATCCTTATACTAATTTACCTATCTTAATATCTAATTATTAATGCATAATTATTAATATAGAGATATAAAATACAAGCCGAGGCAAAAAGTCAATTATATAATAGAGTCTACTACGTAATATATTATATAAAAAGAAGTCTACTGCGTAATATAAAGAAGACTATACTAACTCTACTATATAATAAGCAAAGCTTATTATTATTGCTTTAGGACTATTCTCTCTATATCTATATATATCTGCTTTATCTCCTTCTTTTACTCTTCTTCTTACACTTCTTATTAATTACTATATTCTACTACTAGTACTATAGAATATTACTTTATTAAATACACTCGAACTTCTATTACTTAAATACCTCTAACTATATCTTTCTTTAACCTACGGCTTCTAGTTAAGCTTATAGATTCTGTTACGGGTTGACCCCTCGAAAGTATTGTTCCAGCATAAGGCCGGAACCGCTAATCAGTATATAGACCCGACGCTCGGACCTCGCGCTGCCCTTACCGCGGATTCGTATAAACCTAGTAAATCCTGCACCTCTTTATAAACCTTTTCCTTTCCTTTCCTTAATTCTAGCTAATATAATTATTCGGCCTTACTTAGTGCGGTTAACCTATAACTAGCCGCTTATATAGCTGGAATTTGGCGAACCCCACGCGCTGCGTTAGTATAGACTTAGATATAAACGCGCTGTTAGGCGGCGGCGGTCTTATAAACCCCGCTAAGCTGGCTAAGTGGACGGATAAAAGGATTACCGAAGTAATTAATACGATACTCGGTCCCTTATAAGAATAGATAGCTTAATAATAAGAGCTACTTTAATAACTTACGAATAGTGTTATAAACGCCTAGGCCCCGTAATAACCTCCTCCTTACCTCGCGCCTCCCTTAGAGGGAGCCCCTACGAATATACCTATAGAGTCGGTAGCAGACCCTCTTACCCCGGCGACCCCTACTCCCTCTTAAATCAAAGTCCTATAGAAACTATATTAGGAACTATACCCGCTATATACTTAGCCCCTCCTATACCCCGCGAGGTTTAGTAGAAGGCGAACGGAGTACGCTACCTAGTCGTAGGAGATATATAATAAGCTCCTACTAGATAAACACCTATTTAATAACTAAGCCGAAATATAGTACTATATTAACTGGTGCCTAGAAGGGAGTGCTTAATATATAGTATTAGCCTTTTACGCCGCCGGGGGACCGGGAGGTACCCGCGGCCTAGAATCGTTCCTTACTTACCTAGACTGTATATATAAGGACTAAAATAAATAACCTTACGCGGCCTTCGTACTATATTTCCTTAATAGCACGAGGAATAAATCTTCGCGTAGTTCCACCTAAAATTCAAAAAGCAGATAGCCTAAGCGGGTAGTAGCGAGTAGGTAGACTTAGCGAAGATCACTTTCCTTAAGGGAGCCCTAAGCCAGAAGCTACGTAGCGCCCTAATTACCGCGAGCGCATAATTATCTAAGCTGAGTTATAGAGGTCTAGAGTATCGCCTAGAAGCTAGAAGGCCTACGCCTAACTAGCCGGAATACTTATATACCTAATCCAATCCGGAACTAAGAGACCGACGCCGATAAGGATATCGCGATAGGCGGGATTAATTAGGTCCGGCCTAATACGACTATACACCGACCTCGCGATAACCGGGAATACCTGGGGTATAGGAAGAAGGGATATATCTAGATAAACTATAAGTCTCAGGATAAGGGCTCGAAGGGTAAGGGCGCCCGCGTAGCGAAGGTTTAGGCCGGAGATAGCGATATCGCTATAAGCTTAGATAGTTCGGATAATAAGGAGTCGGAAAAAGAATAGGTCTAACATAAAAAGAGGCGTTAGAGCTAACGGCCGCCTTACGGTAGGAGTAAGAGGCGTTTAAATACCTAGCTAGCAGCGACTTAGCACTAATATTAACGCGCGTAAATAAGAGATATATATATACTTTTATAGATACGGGTTATAACTATTACGCTACTATAAATAAACGCTTTACCTAAAGACTTTAGTTACTATTAGTCGCTAAAAGAAAACGACTACTTAAAGAATTCTTAGATACGTCTAAGCCGGCTATTAGCTCCGGGATCGCCGCGTTTAAGCTCGAGATTAGCGGCTATATATAACAAGTCTTTGCCTATATAATAGAAGGACTAGATTAGGATATATTCCTAGAGAAGCCGTGGCTAGAATATAACGATATTACGTATTACGCGAAGAATCGTAGGTTATACGAGCTAAAGCTCGCCCCTTAGGCGCGACTGCGATTTTTAGCTGGCTCCCTATACGATAAATCTAAGCGGGCTCCTAATACGATAGATTACTAAGCGACCGCATAACCGTATTTTAGGTAATATAGTAAGCGATATAACCGCTCAACGCCGCCCACACAATCATAGTATACGATAACTCACGTGCCGTAGTTTATTTGTTTTCTTCCTATTAACAAAGCTCGTTGCTTTTTCCTCCTCTATAATCAAGCTATTCGAGCAGTTTTCCATTAACAAAGATTATTATTTTCCTCTATAACCAAGCTATTAATCAACAATTCTTTTGGCCTTAACCGAGTCTATTTCTATTATTAAAGACTCTATTAATTAACCGTTTTATTTACCGCTAACCTGCTAATAAAGCTTTCGTTTTTACCGCTAATCCATCCCTCCTATCCCTCCTATCCCTTCTAACCTACTAACGTGCCGCTAAGTAAGTAACGGTTATAAATAACCTAACGATCCTAGGAAAGGCGCTAATACTAACCGTAATTCTATAGTATACCTCCCGCCTTATCCGACTCCGAGCCTCCCTCCCCCGCCCATAGCCGCGCCGCGAGTCCGTTAGACTTATCGTCTTCGTGCTAGTCTATTCTAGTAACGCCCGCGGCCGCCACTCCTACGCCCCCGCCGGTCACTCCCCCCCCCGCCGGTTACTCCCCCCCCGCCGGTTACTCCCCCCCCCCGGTTACTCCCACCCCCGCCGCCTAACCGCCCACTAACTCCCCCTCCGGCGATAACGGTCGCGTATAGGATACGATACCCGTTAACGGAGGATTTAAGGTCGCTTAAGCGCGGGTTATTAAGCTTATATACGATAGCGGTTACAAAGCTACGAAAGCCTTAAAGACTATATAGGACCTTCGGGTATATAATAGTTAACTAAACCGCGCGTTATATACTAACTAAAGCCACTACTATAGGTTAAACGCGATCTTATCTTAAGAGAGGATAAAGACCTTAACTTAACGCGACCGGCTAACCGCGAGGCGGTTATAATAACTATTATAGGCTCGCCGTAAAAAGACTACTATCACTACGGTAATAAAGACGGACTATTTACCCGCTGCTTCACGGTTATAGGCATCGCCGGAGGTAGTTATAGTAATTACCACTATAATTCTAAGGGTAGTAAATACTCGTACCGCCCCCTCCCTAACACCGAAAAGGGACCGTTATCCCGCTATAATAAACGCCGCCTAATAGAAGGTTAGTCGTATTCTGTTCTAAAGCACTCTAACCCTTAACGCTATATATACTAATAAACTAGCCTATAAATATAGAAACGCCCGCCCCCCCGCCGCTAAAAGATATACTATTAGAGTAACGGAGGTGCTGCCGGTCCTACTACCGGTTAGAATAATAAAGGCATAAAAGCAGATAATTCAGTTTTATAAGAATATAATTACTATGCTAAAGAATAGCCTATAGGAGGAGGAGGAGGAAAAGTAACAGGGCTTTTTTTTTATATTTTACTTAAGGTTTAGGGTATTTCTTTTCTTTTTTTTTTACTTATTTACGGTCTACGATTATCTTTTTATTTTTAATTACGCTATCCGCACCCTCTAAAAAGGGTATATAATATAAAGACCTTTACGACCGCTCTTCGCCCTTCTTATTAAGTGCCGCGGGAATATTTAAGACGTCTAAGCGACTAAAGAATCTATTAGCACCTCGGGATATATAATATTCTCTATATACCGACCCTTCTAACCCGAGACCAAAATAAAGAGCCGCTAAACGTCTATAACTCTTAATATCGTAACATAAAATTAACCGTGAGTAAACATAGCCTACTAAACGTTAACGCCGATTATACCGAAGGATTAACCCTACTACTTATTAATTATTATTATAAAGCATAGCCGAATAGGAAACTATCGGCGACGGATAATATAAGTCAGATCCTCCTCTAAAGAGTCTAAAATAATACGGGGGATTAACCGTATATAACCGGTATATAAGCCTAAGAGTATCTTAGCCTCTAGGATATTCGTAGCTATCTGTAAAATAACTAATCGCGTACCGTTATAAAGACCACTCTACGGGCTAAGATTCCGTAACAGAATAATAGGTGCCCTAACCTTAAGCGTTAGCTTACCTAGGGGTATATAAGTATACTCCACTAATATTAAGTATTCCGGCCTAAGCTTAGGAAGAGGACCGTTAGTATCCTCCTGGCGATTAGCGACTATATTCGTAGAGAGATAAACCCGTGGCTTACCCGGCAGGCTATCCACCACCTTCCTATTAATCTTAGTAACGGTCGTGTTACGGGCTATTAGGATAACACGATTAGAAAATACCGTATAATCGAATAGGGCCTAGTAAAGTATATTAACTAGATAAATTAGATTATAAAGCCGAGCCGGAGTATCGACTACTAAAATCGCCTAAAATAGCTCCGTGGACCTATAAAGCTCCTTATAGTAAGAGAGGTCCTATAGCCACCGAATAAAGGACTAGTTATTAGTATCGGCAGACCTTACCCGTATATTTAATATTAGGCAGAGTACACGAAGCTATAGCGAGATAGGCGAGCGCTAGAAGCACGCCTATATAATTTAAGGACGCGAACCACTCCGAATAACCGGTAAAATCTAGGCGAAGTCGCCGCTAAAAATATCTAGAATATCACTAAAAAGATCGGTATAACCGCGAATATCCTATAACGTCTAATTCATAGCCTTAAAATAGTATCTATATTATATCGGAACCTCGTCCTATATAATTAACGTCGTCTCTTATAGTAACCGGGCGAGGTTCGTATTCTTACGGATATTATAAAAAAAGGTATTATCGATCCGAATCGGGATCTTAAACCGCGAATAGGCCGTTTAACCACCTTCTAGTAGGACTACTATAATACCAGAAAAGGCGATATATAGGACCACCTTTCCCTAGGACCAGAAATAGGCGTAAAGACCGCGATATATAAAAGTCTTACTTATCCCGCTAGGACCCTATAAGAAGAACCGACTATATCGCCCGGATTCTACCGAGTTAATAATCTCCTTAAACACGGCGGCCTAGCACTAATTAAACTAACCGCTAATCTCGTTAAAGACCGTAGACTACTCCTCGCGGTTATAGTCGAGCTCTATAACTAATAAAGAGTTCCTTATTATAAGCTCCTAGTTAAATACAGGGATAGGCAGCCCGAAATCAGCGAGAGTCCTCCCCGTATTAGTAAGACGCGTCTAGAGAAGGAATAAACCGTAGTCGATATACGGCCGTTTAAGGGAAGGCAGATAGGGAAGACCTTACCGGCTTATTCGACGATTAAGATTATCGTAAATTAACTCTATAAATATATCCTAGATTACCCGCGGACTAGAAATATCGCTATATATAAGGGCGACTATAAAAAGCTCCTATAAGGCATAACCGGTTTACTAAACCGTAGCCTCCTAAAAACAGGTAACCTAGTAGCGGTTATCGTAAAGTAAGCCGGCTATAGTATAGGCGTCCCGAAAGGTATTATAGGGGCTATTATTAATAACCCGTAGGTTAGTAAATAAAGTCGGACCCCGAATAGAAACTAAAAGCAGCCGTAGATAGAACAGCTTACTAGACGTCGGGGGTATATAGTATAAGCGGCTAATCTAAAAACCCCGCTATTATAGCCGCTAGGCGAATTCCTATAGTAACTAAGTATAACGGCTAGGAAAGTTATAATATAATAAGTCACGACTATCTTTATAGTTACGGTTATAATTAAAGAAGGCTATTAACGGACTCTTTCGCTCCTATAACTAACCGTTAATATAATCAGTAAATAGGAAGAAGGGCACCTATACCTTTAGTTATCTCCGAATCTAAGACTCTATTACGTCTTAGTAGAAGACGATTAGCTGCTAACCCTTAAGGTAAATAGGTAGGCGTATAACTAGCAGGAACTCGTAGTGGACTAGGAACTCGAATAACTAGACCACTGCTTTTAATAAACCGATATATCGACTCTTAAGGTAGACGGACACCTTATCTCCAAAATCGCGACCGGTAATCTTAACCGTTATTCGGTCGCCGCCCTTATAAATATACTTATATATATACTTAATCGCTTTTATACTCCCGTAAAGGTCGATATTAAAATAAGCGCTATACTTTAGCGATAAATAAGGGCTATACGGGACTATAAAGCGATTATTTAACCGCACCGGACCTGCTAGGCCCCTCTTTTTAATATACTAGCTAGTATCTCGGCGCCTATACTATAAATAACTATCGTCCTGTATAATAGTCTCGGGGTTAAACGGCTTTAGAAATTACTTCGAATACTTACTACCTAAGCCGTTTAGAGACTATATACACGGCGCCGAAGGCTTATTAGCATAGTAAGGCCTATAGACTATATTCCTACTAATAATTTCATAGAGGCGGCTAGTAGGGTTAGACTTAGGAGTCGGGAGCTTTATAGAGATAACTCTATTAATATTAGCAGGGTCTTTATAAAAGCCGGCCGCCTCCGCGCTTAGAAAAAGAAGTATATACCTATAAAGGAGACCGCGTTTCTGATATTCTATGGTCTAGATAATACCGGTAAACGTGCTAAAAAGACCGTCCCGTAATTCCCTCTTAAGCTCACGACACTTTAGCTCGAAAACACGTTTAACTAAATCAGGGCGGTCGCTTATACTCTAGCCCGGTAGAAATTCGCGTACTATCTCCGGCTAGCTCGGGTTAGCCGTAAAAGTAATAAAAAAAATCAGTGGCCCTAGATAACGGATAATAGCTATAGAATCCTAATAGTATTAGGATATAAACCGCTAACCGCTAAGATACGTTATAGGCAGGATAATCCGCTAACGGATATTCGTAAGATCCCTATCACTATAATAGACCCAGTCCACTATACCCGAATATACGTCTACCCGTAATTCCCGCTAGTGGTTCTGGATCTATCTTAGCTTTTTCTAGTTACACGACGCCTATAGATCTACTAGAAACTACTAAAAAAGGCGTCCGTATATAAAGGGGATATACCTTTATTACCGCCGTGGGTATAGAAGGTAACGGTAGTATTAACGGAACTTAACCTTTATAACCTGGCGTGCCCAACTACGAAGATTATATAGCCGTATATTCTAATAATAACCGGTTCCTCCTAGAGGATATATTAAGGGATAGGCGAGCGGTAAGTAGGCTAGATACTTATAGTCGACGCGATAAAACCCCTGTATACTATTATCTACCCGCCTCTTTACTAGGACGATATCCCGATATCCTCTTTGGCTAGACTTATTAGGAACCACCGCGGTAACTTTATCTATAACCGGTAGGTTTTTAAAACGTATATCGGCTCCGTGTTTAATAACTAACTTTATCTACGGATTTAGCAGGATACGACCCTGCTATCGGAGAGACAGGAAGTGTTCGTGGGCCGTAAGATAAATCTTAGCGAACGGATTATAGGTATATATAAGGTCTAATAGACGACTAAGAACCTCGCGGTTAAGCGTAGTAATAAGGCGTTATACGTTCGCGTAGCGGTAGTCGGCGGCACTCTAAGGATCGTGAAAATATAACTATACGAAAGCGGGATACTATTTATCGGAATTTAACGGTCTAGTAAGGTGGTAAAGAGCACCGTGGATCTAGAAAGCTACCGGGTTACCGGCCGCCGGAACACCGCGACGGGTCTCCGTATAGTTAACGGAGGTAAATACGAATATATTATTATATAGGCGTGTGTTTTTACGAAACGCGGAAGAGCGGGGATAGTTAGAGAGTAGTAATCGTTAGATTAAGTCGGGTAATAAAGGGATTAGCTTAACCTCTACGTTGCCCTGATTATAATAGGTACTAAACTTAGGGTTTCTAGTAGTAGACTCTTATAAGATTAATATTTTTAGTAGGTACTAATAAATAGTAAAAAAGACGCTATACTTATATATAACCTCTTACCTATCTAATAAAGGGTAGCGTAATACTTATACTTAACCCGTATAAGACCGAGGTTAGAATACTCGATAGCTATATAGCTATCTAACGGCACCCACCCTCGCGGTTTAAGGGGGCCTAGCGGAATAGGCGGTTAAATATCTTAGTATATAATACGATTATATAACGCCCGCCTATTACCGCCAGGTAAGGCCCGCCTATTACTGCTAGGCACGGCACTAACCCTATTATTACGATATTTATAGCACCTATTATAAGGGGCACCATTATATCGGGTCGGGAAATCGGCGGTTAGGCGGTATCGTCTATACACGCTATAGAAGTGACCGAGAGACGAAAGGATTGGCTGCCGTGATATATAACGGTGACCTGCAGGAGGATTATAACTATTACCTGTAAGAGGAGATAGTAAAGGGTCTGGATACTATCGGCGATTATAGGGCCTGCGGGCAGCTTAACACGGTATATAGGTGACGTATAGCCTGTTACGGCGATTAGGATAATAACTAAACTTAGGGAACGGTTTAATAGTCTTATATTTACCGTAACTCCGCGTAGGAGGCGTAGATTAGGTGACTATCTATAAGGAACCAACGTAACGGTCGAACCGTTAAACACGAAGACCGGTATAGACAGCGACCGGTAAAACTCTATATAGGGAACTAATATAACGGGCGAACCGTTAATAAGAGTATATCCTAATATAATGAAATAGGTTAGATTCTGTTATAATTTACACGTTAATTTCTGTCCCTGCACCTTAATTTCTGATAGTAACCTCTTTTTGGCTTATTTTCTATATATAGCGAAGTACCTATAATAATTGTTAAGGCATCTTCAATAATTGTTAAGTTTACGGTACCTGGTACGGTACTATGGACGTAAGTCACGGAACTTAGCGGTAAAAATAGCGGAAAACGGGCGACCGCAGGTACCTGTACTAAATGAATAACCACCTTTGAAGTGGGTCAGGCTTAGTGTATATAAGACTACGGAGTCGCGGATATCGACCTACGACTAGTAGGCAAGGAAGAACTAGCCGACGTGCAAGCTATGCGCGAGGTAAGGCTGGTCTTAGGATCGGTATTTACGGCTATAATACGATAAATAAAAAGGGGGTAAAAAGGAAAAGAAAAAACGAGTTTAACGCCTTAATACGTGCCGTTAGTATATAGGATATTAATAAGGTCCTCCGTAAAAAGGAACTCGTAGACCCTCGGGACTAAGTCCCTATAAATATACTATAAGAGTTCGGCGACCTCTTTACGCCTAATAAGGCCAACGACTTACCCCCTTACTAACCCGGTGTTAACTACGAAATTACCTTAAAGCGAGGTCTTAATAGACTCGAGCCGACCTTACCGTGGGGGCCCCTTTACGGTCTATTAAGGGAAGAGTTATTAGTACTCCGGAAGACGCTTAATAACCTAATAGATAAGGGATTTATATAAGCTAGTAGCTTAGCGGTTATTATACTAGTCTTATTCGTAAAGAAGCTAGGGGTCGGGTTACGCTTTCACTACGACTATAAGGCTTTAAATGCGATCACTTAGGGAGATCGCTACCCCCTCCCTTTAATTACTAAGACCCTACGTAACCTAGCTAGCGCTAAGTAGTTCACGAAGCTTAATATAGGCGCTACCTTCTATAAGATCCGTATAGCCCCCGGGTATAAGAGTAAAACGGCCTTTAGAACGTGTTTTGGTTTATTTAAGTAGCTAGTATATCTCTTTAGACTAAGCGGCGCACCCGCTACCTTTTAACGCTGTATTAACTAGACCTTATAGAAGTCCCTTAATAACTTCATTACGGCCTATATTAACGACGTCCTAATCTACTTACGCGGATCTTATAAGGACTATAAGGCGAAGGTCCGACTAATACTACGTAAGCTTATAGATACCGGCCTAAACCTACTCCTAGTTAAGTACGAGTTTAGTATAATAACAGTAAAATATCTAGGCTTTATTATTATAATAAATAAAGGAGTGTCTTATAACCCCGAGAAGTTAAAAGCTATCCGCGACTAGGAGGCTCCTACCTTTATAAAGGGAGTACGAACCTTCCTAGGATACACGAACTACTACCGGATATTTATCTACGACTTCGTAGGTATCACGGCCCCCCTCTTAGCACTAATAAAAAAGGACCGACTCTTTAGGTAGGGGGCTAAAGAAGACACCGCTTTTAAGGAGCTAAAACGACTTTTCGAGATAGAACCAGTCCTAAAGTTATAGAACCTATACCGTAAGACTATACTAGAAACCGACTGCTCGGGCTACGCGTTAAGTGGTATCTTATCCTAGGTAGATAAATAGAGACGTCGCTACGTAGTTATATATTCCTTGTATAAGCTTACCCCGGCAGAGTATAACTACCCTATTCACGATAAGGAGATATTAGTAATTATAAGCTATATACTCGCTTAAAAGGCAGAACTAAATAGCTATAACTAATTAATAATATTATCAGACTATAAGGCTCTTAAGTACTTTATAACTAAATAGTTCCTTACTAAAAGGCAAAGCCGCTAGGTAGGCGAACTAGCCTGGTTTAACTTTATACTAGAGTATCGGTAAGGTACTAAGAATTTCGTAGCGGATATACTCTCTTATCGTAAACAGGACGCCCTAAAGGATAGTTAAGACGACTAGGAATAGGGGCGGGTAATTTAACTAATACCTAACTCCGTGATCCTAAAAACGATCCCTAAGCCGGTAATATAGAGGATATCCGTTAAGCGTGTATTTAAAGTAAATAAAGACCTTTAATAACTTTAGGATATAACTATAACGACTAACCCCTAGTACTAAGGGGTCCTCGCCGCAATTACTATAAGAGCTTATAGCTTTAACACCTCCCTTAGACTACGACTATAGATCGCGGAATATTCTTTTAACCCCGTAGGATATATAACCTTCCGGGATCGTCTTTAGGTTCCGAGCTCTAAAAAGGACTCGCCGCTAAGAGGACGCTTAGTATAAGCCATCCACGACTCTGCTATTAGCGGCTACCCTGGTAAAGAGAATATAATCGTTATAATAGCCCGATAATTTTTTTAGCCCGGTATAAATAAAGATATACAGAAGTTTATTTATAACTATAATCCGTATACTAAAAGTAATTAGTAATAGAATATAAAGCGTAGGCTACTAAAACGATTACCTATACTAGAGCGAATTCGTAGCCACCTCGTGATAGACTTTATAACGGACCTGCTACTTACTAGTAAGGGCAGGGCGAGGGTCTTATAGGTAATCACGGAATAACTAATAAAGTTAGTAATATTAAAAGCGATAAAAATAATAAAAGCGGAGGCCTATATAGAACGCTTTCTAAACTGCTATTATAGGTTTTATAGTATACCCCTTTTAATTAATAGCGACTAAGGCTTAAATTAGACTAGGCGGTTTTAGCGATACTTTTTTAAACTTATAAGGATTAAGTAGGGACTTAGTATAGCTTACTACCCTTAAACCGATAAAGGGCCTAAAAGGCTAAACTAAGATATCCAGGCCTACCTCTATAACTTTATATACTATTCTTAGGATAACTAGGGTCGCGTATTACCCGCCCCGTAATTATCGCTTAATAGCAGGAAAAGCTTAATAACCTAGCTAAGCCCTTTTTTCTTAGAACACGGGTTCTATATCGACTATAATCTAAATCCACGACCCGTTACCCGTATACCTAAGGAAACCTACCGCTTATAACCTACTGAGTTGCTTATAAGGGGCTATAGAGTTTCTATAGGCCGCTATAGCCTTAAAGTAATTATAGGATAAGGAAACCGCATATAAGCGGCGACTCCTAGCGGGGCGCTTCGAAGTAAAAGACCTTACCTGGCTCTTTATAGCTAATTACTCTACGCTACTCTACGCCTAGGCTCTTAAAGAAGCTAAGCTAGCTATCCTAAAAGTATAGAGTAACAAAACTAATTAACTCTTATATCATCGAGCTAAACGTGCCCTCGGGGATATACCCTCGCTTGTATATCGATATCCTAAAGCGAGCTAGCTATAACCCCCTCTCTAGATAAGTCGTAAACGACCCTTAGCCCAAACCTATCCGGGACGCCCTTTATAGCGATAAAGAGTAAGCGGTAAAAATTATCTTATACATATAGAATAAGCGGCGGGGTCGCGGCGTATAATACAAAGTATTAGTATATTAGGTAGAATACGTAGAACCCACTTAGGAACCACTAAACGCTATAAAGGATATTATAGCGTTAGACATTTTCGAAGTAAAATACGGCCAGGCTAATAAGAATAACGGGCCTCTATAACACTATACTATAAGGAATAGGTGAAGATAAGGAGACCTGGATATAAGGGGAGGATAACCTCTAGTCGTAAGTTAATTAAGGGGGGGGATTTATTAGCCCCCTTACCGGTTCCTAAAAATGCAGATAGTGCCTTTATTAAGGACTTTAGTCGGTAGTATTATTACTTAAGCCGCCCTTATTACTATTATAGAGGGGTGGATCGGAGACCCAGTGCTATATCGTTAGGACGTCACGTGACGTTATAAGACGCGCGCTTTTTTATTTATCTTATACATTATATATACATAGCGACGCCACCCAGACACAGAGGATGCTTATTATCCTATATAATTATTATCCTTTTAACCCTAAGTTTTGCCACGTTTATTATATTCACTTCGTTTAAGCTACTTTGCCCTGATCAGAGCAGCGCGCACTCCTAGGAACCTTTTCTAAAGGTCTCCTTATTATATATATTATTTTAGTTATATACACTTCGTGGCCTTAAGCACTCCTATTATCGAAGACTTATCCGAGATTATACTGCCTAAGCCGTTCTGTATAGTAGCGGCTTCGCCTTTCTTTAATTAGTGCTTAGAGGCAGATCTATTTAGTGCCTAGGAAGTCCTGATCGTCTAATCAGGGTAACCGAAAATACTTAAGGGGAGTTCCGGCCTACCTAAATAAACTACACGTTAATTACGGAAGTAAAGAGGGAAGTATACGGCTAAGAGGCCGAGATTAAAAATAAAGTATTAATAGTTAAAATTAGAACGGCGATTATAATAATAACCTAAGAAACCTACCCCCTATATAGCTTTAATAAAACCTAATAACTAGAATATAGGGATAAATCCTCCTTACTAAAAATATAATAAGAGCTATAAATAGATAGATAGGCCTTTACCGCTAAAAAGGTAAAGGTGGATAGAAAAGCGAAAGATAGTTAAGAAAAAGGTATAACGAATAGAATAAAGAATAGATTAACTATAAAACAGATTCCGGATATAGTATAGATATAGACACGGAGGGCGCGCTCCCTTATTAGAATAGGAAAAGCTACGGATATAGACTATTAAGGGCTATAGAGCCTAGATATAAAAAAACCCTTTACTATAACCCTTTAAGTATAAAATAATAAAGGCGTAGGGTTAACCTTACTATAATCAGGGTAATAAAGGCCTATACGAATAGCGGTAAGTCCTTAGCCCTAAGAATTTTAAGAAAATCTAGTTATATAAGGCCCCGATAGTTAAAAGAACCTATTAAGGAGCCCCGAGATACCGCGCCCTTATAGACCCGGCGGTTAGGAGAACCTGCTAGTGGATCCCGGATACGACTTAAACTAATCTCCTATAATAGCTAGTAATACCTTATCCTATTCCTTATAGGTATCTCTATTAGTCTAACTATAATAGGTTCCCTCCTAAGCCTTAGCGGAGAGTACTTATATTATATCCTTAAGGGCCCCTAAGAAAAGGGCTCCTCCTACCCCCTATCGCTAAGTGGAATTATCCTTAGACTTATAGACTTAATACACGATTACTTTTTATTTCTTAACCCTTTCTTTCTTAAAGACCCTAATTCCCCTAATCTACCTAAACCTATTACTATAATAGATTAACCCCCCCCTTTTAATAATATAACGGCTTTATAATAGACCGATTATCGCGACCCTCCCCCCTATAGTTATAGTTTATAGCGACTCTAAGCCCGATAATAATAGCATGTATATAGCTATCCTAACCCTAGTAACCACGGTTACGCCTAATTAAGGTAACGCCGCTTTTACGGCTAACCCCCCTTTTATAACCGCCTTACTTAGGTAAGGGGATATAGACCCCGGTATCGGCCTATTAATAACTATCTCCTACGGTTAGAGCGTCCCGGTATCCGGCTACGGAGCCGTATCGGCTTCCCCTTCCCCTAGTTAGGATAACCCGAACCCTAGCGGCGGGCTAGCTCCCCCTATTCTCCCTATTCCCCCCGTTTCCCCCGGACCGAGCGCTCCCTAGCAGGCCTACGCTCCTAGTATAAAGGTCGCGCCCCCTAATAACGTCCTAAAGAACTTTAAGGCGAGCCTTACCTTAGAGACGCTTACGGCTATCTACTAGTATATTAGCCTATACGACGATAAAAGGGATAAAGCTACTATCACGTCTCGCGCGCCCCTAAACCCCTTTACTAAGGGAGCCCCTCGCTTTAATAGAATAGCCCTATCCACCTTCCTTAGGGATTATTAAGACTACGCTAAGCTTAACCGCCTTAGCGAGGCTAATAAAATCTCCTATATTAGCCTATTCACGGAGGCTAATATCCGTTTAGCGGTTAATAAGATAATCCGACTAGTCGAAGTATCTGGCGGCCGATAAAAGAACCTAAAATAGCGGCTTATTAATAAATAGTCCTACCTAGACGCCGATTAGTAGCTTAACCTATCCGATAAAGTACGCTAACTACGACTTACTTATAAGCACGAAAAGGTTAAGAAAGTCTAATAAGTTAAACAGCTATTAATAAGCGTTACGGTATAGAAGTTAAGAGCTAATAAAGTTAGCGGGACCTTTATTAAGGACCACGAGCTTTATAATATCTTCCTTGCTATCCTATACTAAGATATTAATATATAGCTTATAAATCGGATAAAGTATAAGTTCGTGGACCTAAAAAACCGGCTATGTAGGTATTACGACCTATCGGATATATTAAAAGAGTGGGTAGAAGATATTTAGGCGGCTAACGGGCGGCCTATTAATAAAGTAGCGAATATTATAGATATTCCTACTCCTACGCTAACTACTAAACCGATACTAGCTATTACGCCTCGGCCTAATTAGGCTAACCCGGTAACGTATACGCTGGCTATTTTATAGAGGCCTACTATAGTACCTAAACCGGCCGTATAGATAAGGAGCGATATAGATAAGTTAATAGAGCTTTTAAAGAAGTGCGCTATCTTTATGGTTTATAATGGTATAGGCGTTATTAGGAAGGCGGTCCCTTAAATCGTGGCCCTTTTATATTAAGTAGGAGCTAATAAGGTTAACGCGATCCTCGCTACCGACCCTTACCTAAAAACCCCGTTCTATACCGCCGTAAAGTAGTCTATTTCGGAAAGACAGGACGCCGCCCCGGTAGCTTATTATATTACCCCTAATTAGACTAATATCGGTATATATAAGGACGATATATAGTATAGGCAAGGGCTACCGTGGTACGGGAATAGGAATTCCTACCCCTATTCCGGTAGCCTATTATAATACCACCCTATTAATAAACTACCCCTCTATTACTTTTATAATAAATAAGATCGTTACCGCTATAAGCAGTGCGCGGTACTATAACTAAATAAGACCTAGCACCTAGTTAGGTTTAGGTATCCCGACTACCTAGCCTTAGACTAGAATAATAAGTAATAGCCCTGCCCCTAGGATATATATCTTAAGTAGTAAGACTAGCCGTACCGGCGGTCCGTCCTTTACTAGCTTAGCACGCGCCTTTAAAGGAAGTATAAAGACCTAGCTAAAGCCTACTATATTAGTATTAACTCTGCAAGCCTCTTAGTTAAGATAAAAGACGTTATAAGAGTGATATTAGAATATTATATTAGGCTAAAAGAGGAAGAAGCGAAGGCCAAGGCTCCCGTAGTAAGCTTTAGCGTTAATTTTATATTTATTATATCCGATTATTAGTAGGCGGATATCTATACCGTGTTAAAGGATACTCGGAAAAAGCAGCCCCCCTTATAGCCTCTTTATATCACTAAGAGCAGGAGAGTCGTTAAAGCTACTCCTAAAGCCGTCCGTTTCCTTAATTAAGTTATTAAATAGCGCCTATAAAAGTTAAGCCCTAGTCTAGGCTACCGGGTCCCGACTCTACTTATAGCTAAGACCGTTAATAAAGAAGTGGATATAAATAAAGCGCCGATATAGTATAAGTAATAGCAACCAGAGACTATTAGTAAACGTAAGCCTAGCTACTCCGCGGATTAGCCTTATAACCTAGAGTAAGCTTGATTAGACCTGGATAGGCAAATCAGGGACCTCCGTATTAAGGTTCCTATCTAGTACCACTATCTTACCGACCCGGATATAAAGCTAAGAAATAATAAGAGGATATACGCCGCTAAGACTAGTTAACCGTAGCGCGAGATTATTTATCTAACCGCTAATAAAGCCTTCTTCCTTAATAAACAAGGTCCCCCTAGTATACCTCCTCCCCTACCTTCGTTAAAGGGATACACCGTCTTATTCGCCTAACCCGATAATACTAGCTTAAATACCCTTACTATTATTAAGAGAGAGGTAGTCCCTAAAACCGATAACCCCCTAGTTATTACCCGGTATATAGTCTTAAAGTGCCGGCTTACTTAAAAGGGTGCCGTGATATATAACCCTAATATTTTTATAAAGGCTATTATCGATATAGGGGCCACCTTTAATACTATCTTTATAGCCACTATAAAACGCTTCGGTTTAGAATATCGTATTAGCTAGACCGAGATCCGAATTAAGGGCGTTAATAACTAAGAGGGGTAACCGTGTACTAGATACCTTAAAAAGCGTTTATAGGTTAGCGAGGAAAGCGGCGTTTTTAACGTCTAAGTGCTCCCCGGTCTAGGGCCTAATATACTACTTAGTATACTATAGATCTAGGAGACTAGAGCGTCCTTTTCTTTCCGGGATAGTTAGATCGATACCGACTTTATACTCGGTAATACCCGTATTCTTATACCTATCGTCTATTATAAGTGGATCGAGGAGATACTAAGGAACTAAAGCTAGCCGAACTATAAGGCTAATAAGAGGCGTCGGATCGATAAGGATCGGTCTAATCAGGCTAATTAATATTAGCTCTAGGATAGCGACCCTACCTATTAGCCTAGGGCCGCTGCCTTATTATCTGTTAAAGATAAAGCTAACTATTACCCTTTAGACGTTCTAGAGGAGGGCAATAATATTTAATACATAATCGGAGACACTAACGCAGCGTCTTTAATAGCCTTTATATTCTCTAAGGAGATTAAGCCACTTTTGCTAAGGGTATACGTGGCCTCGAGGGCGATACTATAGAATTAGGGCTAAGGGTATAGGAAATACGATAAGGAAGCTAGATAATACTATAAACACCTTTTCTTCCTTTATTACTATGTTTATCTATAAGTCCTTATTATAGTTAGCCTAATTAGCCTAATTTATTTTGATAAATTGGGCTACTAGTAGTAGGCTGTACGCGCGGAAGAGAGGAATGTCAAGCAAAAGCTGTTGAATTCGTAGATCCGTAGGATTACTGCTTGTTACGCAAACACTTAGTTATGTGTGTGTATAGAACTGACTTCTGGGATTCCTTCCTGGATCCGGGGCTGGCAAAAGACCCTGAAAGATTGGGTGGCGACTGTTACGTCAACAGCCTACGCGACGCTTATCACGCCACGTTATTAGCTTAAGTAATAACCGAGATATCGTATTTACGATACCTAGTGTATATATATAATATATATCATAAGCCAAGTATATATACACGTATAATACGTATAGTATTATAGTATAGGTTAAGCTGGTTATAAAGTAGACGTCTAGTTATATAGCTATAACCATATACTGTTTATTTTAACTTAGATATTATACTTATAATTATTATAATTATTACTTATTATAAGTATAATATTAATAATTTATACTAAATCACTTATACTAATTTTAAGTCGGAAGCGTGGAAGTCTTATTAGTTATTAGCGTTATCGGCTCTAAGGGCCGAAGACGCGCGTATTACTAGCACCGCTATAATAGCCATAAAAAAGCTATAGACCGCGAAGAGAAGAAAGCACTAAGACCTAATTAAGGAGGTATACTATAAGCCTAATTAGGCTATCTATACTATATATAAGCCGAAAGCCCTTAAGATTCACCCTATAAACCACGCGCTATCCGATAGTTCCGTCCCTAAAGGCGACCCTCTCTAGAAGCAAAAGATCTTAGCGGAAATCCCCGAGGATATATAGGAATAGGAAAACAACCGTTTTATTAGCCTAATCACCCTAAAGTTCTCTAAGATTACCCCTCGCTTAAGACTTACGGAAGAGCGACTTAGAGATATATTAGACTCTACCGACTATCTACTGCCTATAGAAAAGGAGCTCTTAACGAAGACCCTCCTAAACCACGAAGCTACCCTTATATAGGATTAATAAAAATAGGGAAGGCTTAACCCTAGAGTCGCCCCGCCGTAGAAGATTAAGGTGGTTCCGTATAAGGTATAGTAGGCGAAAGGGATCCCTATCCTAAAAGCCTTAGAATCTATTATCGTTAAGATAATTAAGGATAGGAAGGCTAAGGGGGTTATTAAGGAAAGCCATACGGCCTACCGAAACCCTTAGTTCCTTATAAAGAAGAAAGACGGTAATATACGCCTTATTAACTCTGCTACTAAGATTAATGCTATTACCCTATACGATACCTTTATCCCGCCTAGGGCCAATAAGTTTTCTAAGGACTTTAGTATATATAAGATAGTTTCCTTTCTGGATTTCTTCTCCGGCTATAACCAGGTTACCCTTAATAAGGAGTCAAGGGACTTAATAACTTTCGCCACGTTTTTAGGACTCTTTAGGATATACACCCTTCCGTAAGGGGCGACTAACTTAGTGGCTTAATTTATATATACTATAACCTATATCCTTTACGACCTTATTCCTTAGTGCTACCGACCCTTTATTAACGATATTACGGTTAAAGGGCCGACCACTACCTATAACGATAGCCTAATTAAGCCTAGAATTCGCCGCTACGTGGCTAAGTATATTAGTAATATTAATAAAGTCCTTCTTAATATAGAGCTCGCTAAAGGTATTATAGCTAGCGCTAAAAGCTAATAGTATTAGTAAGCGGCTATTATTATAGGCTATATATACGGCACCGATAGCCGTTCCCCTAAGCAGGCTAAGGTAGCTAAGTTAACTAACTAGTAGAAATACCGGACTATTTCCGAAGTCCGTTCTTTTTTTAGTCTTACTACCTTTTACCGTATTTAGATCTACCGCTTCGCTATTATCGCGGGGCCGTTAATAGACCTACTAAAAAAGACTTCCGTCTTCGTATAAAGCGAGCCTTAATAGTACACTATAAATACTCTTAAGGTTATCCTAACCTTTATACTAGTTCTAATTATTATTAAGTATAGTAAAGGGGCTAGTATTATTTATATAATCGTCGACGTATATATTAAGGGCTAGGGCGGGATCTTAGGCTAGTATATTAATAAGAAAAAAGCTATCGCCCGGTATAAAAGCGGTAGATAGAACCCGGCGGAGAAGGTCTATAACGCCGGTAAGCTAGAACTAAGGGGAGTATTAAAGGCGCTTCGCCGACTCCGTAATTATCTCTACGGAGTCCGCTTTATACTAGAAACAGATACTTAAGCCTTAGTATCCTAGCTTAGTGGTTCTGCCACGGACCTACCTAGCGTATTTATTACTTAGTGGATTACCTGGATCCGACTCTTTGACTTTTAGGTTAAGTATATTAAGGGAACTAAGAATATTACGGCTAACGGACTTTTAAGGATACCTGCTACTCCGTTTAATTAGGCTAATAACGCTACGGAAAGAGATATTAACGACTTTATTAACGGCTAAATCTTCCTTATAGATACGGATAAAAGGTTTAATAACCCTACCCTGGCTAAAGACGTTTTAGTCCCGGACGTTACCTAGAGCCAGTTTTCTTAATAAGTGGCCTTATATTTAACGAGCCTACGGATACCCTCTAGAATAAACCCTTATAACGCCCGCCGCGTTAGAGATTAATCGACCCGTGTTTTTATAAAGAACGGTCTGCTATAGACGAGAGTTACTAAGAAAGATTTAACTCCTAAGAGGTAGATTAACGATAAAGAGACTTAGGTTACCCTGATTAAGAAAGCCCACGATAAGTTAGGCTACCGTGTAAGGGACTAGACGTACTAAAAGCTTGCCCCCCTATATACCTAGGACGGGATCTATAGGCAGACTAAGGAGGTTATTAAAGTATACGCCGAGTATTAAAGCCGCTAAGGCAAAGCACGCGAAGATCCCTTAATCGCCACTTAACTGCCTTAATAAGCCCTCCCATTTATATAGGTTATCTCTGCCTACTACCCCCGCGCTAATAGTCTATATAAGGTAGGATATAAGCCTATCGCCTATACGCTGGCTATCTAGCAGAAGATCTACCGCGGTACGTTATATAAGATCCTGCCTATAGTCCTTTTCGCGGACCGCACGATTATCCCAGTATCTACTAGAAAAACCCCCTTTTACCTCCTTTATAGCTATAAGGCTATCACGCCTATTAAAACGACCTGCCTTACTTAGAGAGTGCTTAACTAGGGCCGCGTTAAGACCCCTAAAAAAGAGATATTACTACGCCTAAGGGCCTTGGCCTAGTTAGAAGCCGACCGGAGGACTACTACTAATATAGTTAATAAGTAATGGTAGTAGAAGACGGACTCTATTAACTGTTTAAGAGTCAGGACCCTATATAAGTAAAGACTCCGAGTCGGCGACCTTATCCTTATATATAATACTAAGCTAGTTATTAATATAAGCCGCGATAAGAAGCTAGACTACCGCTAGAATAGCCTATTTCGTATTATATCGTCTAATTAGAATAATAAGACCTTTAGGCTATCGACTTTATTAGGAGAGGAGCTCTAGGGCGTCACTTTTACCGCTAACCGTCTTAAGAAATTTATCCAGGACAAAGACGGATACTAGGAGCCGGAGGACTAGACGATACTAGAAAAGGACTACGCTAAAGAACTAATAATTACGTACCCTACCCGCGGTATCCTTATCGATAAAGAGCTAGTTAAAGCACCCCTTCTCCTAGGTAAATCTATTAATAAAGATACTAAGGCCAAGGATAATAAGCGTTAAGATAACGTAGGTTCCCTTAATTAGACCGTTAACGCACTTCTACGACGGTTAGCGAGACTTCGGGACTTACTAGGCGAGTATTATAAGAGGTTAGAAGCAGAGCTTTAGAAAGCGATATAATCGGGAAGAGTCAAAGTCTATATCCCTAGAGATCCTAACTTTAACCTAAGTGAGTATAAGGACTATACTAGGACCTTATACTTTATCCCTTACTATTCCTTCCTACCTAGTTAACCTAATTATAGTAATACTATACTTAATAAGAGTCTTATATATAGTATTAGGGCTAAGGATATATAAGGCACCGCTATCTACTTATTATCGAAAACTAACTACTACCCCCTAAAATAAAAACACCACTTTTAGGACTCCTTTACTCGCTCTTTTTCCTATTTCTTTCCCGTTTACCCTTTATTACCCTAATTACCCTATTCCACGCCCTTCTATTTATTATTTTATTTATTAATTCCTTTTATTTATACTTTACTATTATTATTTTCTGCTTATACGCACTAACTAAGTGGATATTATAAAGATATATCCACTAAATATATTTATTATTTATCTATCTTTCCTTTACCCGTTTATACCGCGCACCGAAATAAAATATCCTAATTATACTAAGGTTACCCTGATTATAGTAATCACTACCCGAATCACCTATCTATATATTACTTAGGCTTACTCTTATAGTCGCTATTACTAGGGCTATATACTTCCGACTTCTACCGCTAAACCTAAGCCCTAAAGATAAAGGGGATATAATACCACTCCACGGTCTCTTCTCGATCCCTTTTTATCGGGTTATTCTAAATAATATAACAGAACTTCTCGAGGTCGTCCTTATATTTATACGCTAATATAGGGACCTATGCTATTATATAGTCCTCTGGTTTAAGACCCCTTCCTTTATAAACGTTACGTATCTGCTAAGCACTTTCACGGTATAGAGTAATAGTGCTTACCACGAAGACACCGCACTAAGGCGAAAGCTATAAACGTATCTTATCGTCGTATATAGACTATAGCAGCACTAATAAGTCTTTAGCACACGGATTAGCGTGACTAACACCTATATAGTCACTATCTGGCTATAAGATCTCCTAATTAGACTAATAAAACTGCTTCTAAAGTCCCTTATCGCGATATATATAAACTATCTCGTTAAAATAGTAGTTAGCGTAGTCCGGAAATCGATTATTACCTTAAAGCGATACGTACTTAAAGAAAGGATAAGTAATCTTATTATTAACCCGATTACTTATAGCTCACTACCGTTCCTTATAATACTAGCATAGCACCTTATTAATAACCCCGAACCCTTAGATAATTCGGGCTCTGACCGTATAAGCCCGGGTTATTATCTTTATAATATACTCCTTTTATAGACTAGTAAGGTCCTTAGCCACGAATACACGGCGATAAAATAAAGACGAACTATTATTAGACCTTACCTTCTTAAATAGCTCTTATTCCACGTCTTTATTAGTAAGGTTTAGTAGGCTATCCTATACCCGGCCTACGATAATAGCCTTAGAGTCACCTTAGATAACTTAGCCCACGAAATCCAGTTTAACGTATAAAGCGCCACCCTTACTAGCCACTTTATACTAAATAAAATACGAGTTTGCCTATATCTATAATATTAGCTTACCCTAATTAGGGTAACAGGATAAGAAGCGTAAAAAAGACTTACTACTATATCTTAAACCGTCGTAAAAATATTATACTTATTAACTATACCCGCGATAAGTCGTGTCTTAGACTAGAAACACGGTATAAAATAGACTAACTCCTAACGAGCCATGGCTTTCTTACGCTTATAAGAGCTAAGGTTATTAAGCCCCGTGATTAGAGCTTTAGCGGATATATCGATAATCTTATTATTATTATTAATAATAAGAAGTTTATAGGAAAACACGATATCGAGTCGTAAGATAAGGTGAAGACGTAGAGCCTAAAAGATACGCCTCTGGCCGGCAGCCCTCCGCCTTATATCCCTTAGAGATAAATAATATAGCCTAGCGATTTATAGTTTTAGTAACTTAAGGAGGCGTAGTTAAATAAACAGCCTATTTTAAGTCACTAAAAGATTAGGCTTTAAGCGTGATTCACGATTACCTTCCTTACATCGCTTTATTATATAGTTATAACTATAGGTATAATAGAAAAGGTATTATCTAATCTTTTCGTTTAATTAGATCGGTTATACGGTAAACCGATTTCCGTATTTAGATCCCGCGCCTAATTCACTAAGTTACCTTTATCCGAAAACCATAAATAGTATCAGGATTACCCTTTCTTTAATAATTATAACCCTATTTAACTAGTAGCCGTAATAAAAACTCCGGTTAAAGCTAGTCTCGTAAAGGAGGCACTACCTAAAAATATTAGACGTCGATAAAGGATATATATCCCCTATCACCAGCTCTAGTTAACCCGTTTTCCCTCTCTTCCTCTCTTTTCCTATATCGTTAAGTTTATTTTTCTAACTTACCCCCGCTAGCTATTTCTTTACCACTTATTACCCCGCTACCCTTATATATTTTTCCTATATCCCCCCGCCTATATATTACCGTGATTAGGCTAATAGAGATATTAAGAATATCTATATCCCTTACTAACTATTAGGAGCCGGCTCCCGCCGGTCCCGTCCTTACCGCTAATATTATCCCCGCTACCCGCGTTATTATCGATAAGACTATATATCCCCGCCGTATTAATAACCCTAGTAATAGTCGATAGGTGTTCCTTATATAAGGACTGCCGTATCGTCTATTTAACATCCCCGATAACGCCGCCCCCTTTATAGGCTTCCCCTAATAGCCTAAAGACGATATACGCGTAGTCTAATATCTCCTTAAGAATACTATAGATAGCGAACTCGACGCTATCACGGTTAATATAATACTGCCTTATATTCCTATAATAAGCACGTTTGCTAAGAGACCGCGGGATACTTATCCGGTAGTATAGTCTTCTTTTAGTACCCACTATAACCTAATAAATAAGAGATGGCTTAAAAGAGATAGTCTAGAAGATATAATACATGCTATATTTAAACGCAGATAAGGGGATACCCGTCCTATAATATAGATTAGTGTTATGCCTTACTAGGAGTTAAATAGCGGCATGGTAGTCTACTTACCTTAGCCGCTTAAGGAAGTTAACCGTATTAACAGGAGTCGTTTTATCCCTATTATTTATTATTTTAAGAATCACTTTATTAGTCTGATTATAGATTAAGAGATATAGTGTATATATAGGTATAATAGTATTTAGAATCCTAGTAATACTAAGGACCGCCTTTTATAGTTATTTAAATACGCTATAGGCTAGTTATATAGTATTAATACACCTAATAAGGCCGTCTTTAGCCTTACTCGCCGTTTCTATATTATTCCCGGTCCTTATTAGACGGATAATTACTTATACGGCCTTTTTATTATTAAGTGGATATAAGCTATTATCTAGAAGGGCTACTTGTTCCCTTAAAGCTCGAAGATTTACCGGTTTGTATAAGGACGCTGCTGCTTAAATAACGGTATAGCTTATGCCTGTTATATTAAGGAAGAATAGCTATCCTATATTAGAGTAATTCTCGGTTTTAGCTATTAGAAGATACTAGCGGTCCCGGTGGTCCCTTAGTCCCCTCTGCCACTACCTCCTAAGAGTATAGGTTTTACCCCTATTAATAAACCTATTATTAAGTCTAAGCCTATTACCCCTGGTTCCTCTAAATAGGTTAAGAAGAAGACTTAGGCCCTAGTTACGAGTGCTCCTAAGTTATAGGAGCCTAAGATAGATACTAGTATCCCGGTGCGTCCTAAGACACCTAAGGCTATCTTTAAGAAGCCCTCGGCACCGGTTACGCCTAAAAAGATTACTAAGGTCACGAAGAGTCCTAAGAAGACTCCTAAGCCCTTTAAATCTTCTAAGTTTACTAGTAATAACCTGAATAGGTACGAGATTATTTAGATATCGCTAAAGAAGGTCTTAGTATAGCCTAGGAAGATTAATATCCAGGGTAAATAGATTAAGAATATAAAGGAGTATAATAAGGGTATTAAGATATCTCGTAGTTATCTATTCTATAGACTATATAATCCTCGCCTTATAGACTCTTATATTAGTCCGATTAGACCTAGCTTGTTCTTTTAAGATAATTAGGTTTATTTATATAATAGTGTTTACTAGGCGATACTCCACGATACCACCGTTAATAGTTCTTTATATATACCGCCTTTATACACGATTCCCTAGTAAGGATAGTTACGGTATAACGCTAGGATTAAGTAGGATAAGGATATAGTTACGGCTATTATAGAGCGAGTATATACTAAGAAAGAGAATTATATAGTTAGCGGATAGACTCTTTATAAGTGTAAGTGAGTTTTAGGATGGTTTTACTAGATTATACTTAGCTTAATTAGGGTAACCTAATTATATTTAGAGTTATTATAGCTATAAGGATATAAGTAAGATAACTAGGGCCGATTATAGAGGGGTGGATCGGATACCCAGTGCTATATTATTAGGATATCACGTGACGTTATAAGACGCGCGCTTTTTTATTTATCTTATATATTATATATACGTAGCGACGCCACCTAGATATAAAGGATACTTATTATCCTATATAATCATTATCCTTTTAACCCAAAGTTTTGCCACGTTTATTATATTCACTTCGTTTAAGCTACGTTGCCCTGATCAGAGCAGCGCGCACTCCTAGGAACCTTTTCTAAAGGTCTCCTTATTATATATGTTATTTTGGTTATATGCACTTCGTGGCCTTAAGCACTCCTGTTATCGAAGACTTATCCGAGATCACACTGCCTAAGCCATTCTGTATAGTGACGGCTTTGCCTTTCTTCACTATTGCTATTATTACCGGTAATAGGATTACTACCCCCCTAAAGGGCGGGAAGAATGCCCTTTAGGAGGCGCGTTATTATAGCGCCCTGGCCTTAAACCTCCTAATAGAGGGTCTCTACCTTATAGCGGAGACCCTCGCTATTATTAATAGGGGCGGAGGCGGAAGCGGTAGTAGTAGTGGTGGCGGCGGTAGGGGGGGCTTCTAAGATAATAAGGTATAGTAATCGCCACGGGCTAGCTTAAAGGCCTAGCGGAGCTAGACTAGAGTTAGCGGCGACTAAAAAAAAAAAAAACTTAGGATTACTTATATTATCGTTATCTAGATTATTACGTATAGCGCGACCCGTGGTAGCTATAGGATAAACGAATTTAGCGGCGCCGGGAGGGAGCTAAGGAGGTTAATCGCGACCACTTAACCCTCGGATTATAGACAACTTACTAGGCGGTATATATAAGATCCTATAGCGTATTTATAGTATTTAGGCTTTTTACGGGCTATACTAGGCCCGGACTAGTTATAACACGTTTAGTTAAACTTTATTTTAATACCCGTAATACGATTAGTATAGGGGCGGTAAAAGTCGTTATAGTAATAACCGGGGGGGTGGCTAGGTCCGCGCTATCGCTTATTAGGCGTGACCGGCTACCGGAGCGTTAATAGGGCCCTCGCAGCGAAGTATAGACTCTAGTCTTCTTTACCAGGACGCTTACTAGTACTTGCTATTTTAGCGATAGCCTTATTAGCTACTTCCTTAATAAAAGGGGAGGGGGGGGGGGGGCAGAGGCGGCGATATCGCTAGCGGCGGGAGTCTCCTTAGCGGTGCCCTTATAGGCGTGGCGGGCGCTATGCCGGGGTACGGATATCTATACGCACTCTATTAGCTGTAACCTAACCGGATTAGCGCGAGGACTTATCGGGAGACTTATAATAGTTAGGTAAATAGTTAAGAAAATAAGGTTTATTAAACTAATAAAAGCTACGAGGATAAAGAGACTCCGTCGCGAGTTAGCAAGGGAGTATATGGCTCCTAGTACGTAATACGATAAAAGCCTATAAAGGTATTTATTATAATAGTTTATAAATAAAAAAGAAGGAGTAACCGGGCGTTTTTAATATAAAGAGCAGGCGCTTAGCGTAACGCGGAAGGCTAGCGACTTAGGAGTAAAGTCGCCGCGAACACCGCGCGACTTAAATAGGCCTGATATAAGGGAGGATACGCGCCTCCCTCGCGACGCGTCTAAGCAAAATAGACCCCGTCCTTAGTTATTACGGCCCGGGGGGGGGGGGGGGTAGGAGGGGGGGGTAATATCACGGGTTAACCCCTCGAAAGTATAGTTCCGGTATAAGGCCGGAACCGCTAATTAGCACGTAGACCCGACGCTCGGACCTCGCGCTGCCCTTACCGCGGATTCGTATAAACCTAGTAAATCCTGCACCTCTCCATAGACCTTTTCCTTTCCTTTTCTTAATTCTAGCTAATATAATTATACAGCCTTACTTACTACGATTAACCTACAACCAGCCGCTTATAGATTCTATCTAAACTCTTATAGTTTAGGCTTTATAGCCTAAGCGGTAGAAAGAATAATCGAGATAGTATAAGGAGTTAAGAAGGGGGAGGCCTTATCGACCGAGAGCTTATAAGGGACTAAATACTCTAGGATTATCTTCTTAGTAAAGGGTTTTATCAATTATTAAGTTAACCTATCACTATATAATAGGTCTACTAAGCTCTGGGTATTATACTATTAACGAGTTTATTAGATTCACGAAGTAATCCTGTTTACCTCTAGTAAGATCTTAAACACGATTTAAAATGTTAAAGTTATCGTAAATAATAATAGGGTTACGATTATGAGCTACGCGTTTTATATCGATTATTATAGTCTTAAATATAGAATGCAGTATATTATTAAGGTATTTATAGGATATAGAGACTATAAGGCGAGCTATACTATCGACTATATGTCTTAGTATATTATTAGATAAGAGATATAATCTAATTATAGAATAAAAGAATATTATACTTCTCTTAGTATAACCGGAGAGTAAAAGAGATATAATAGTATAAGCGGAAGGCTATTTATCGATATCGATATAATCTGCTTTGTGATTAATAACGGTATTAGTAGATACCCTTTATTAGATAGTTAGCTAGCTAAGAACGGCTATAAGCCGAGGTGTATTCATATATAGAGTGCTTTAGACTCCTTAGAGCGTCCTATTAAACTATTCTATATTATAGACCTGGTTAATGGTTATCTCCGTATCCCCTATATTATAGTGGCTGGCTGGGTCAAATATATTAAACCTACACTTATCCTTTAAAGACTTAACCCCTTAGGGAATATTAAGAGTATCAAAGACTTAATTATCCTAATAACACTTATTATTATCGGCGCTGATAATAACGCCCTGATCCTTTATATAGTCACGAACCTCCGTGTCGCTAAGGGCTTCCTTAAGGAGGCGCGCCCGATAAGGCGTTCTAATCTAAGATATAATAAAAGATTTAATTAACTAGGTAGTATTAGTCCGTCGGCGGCGAGCTTTATTACGCTAATTATACTAGAGTTCTAGAATCATAGCGATGATAGGCTTACTGGATTATTCACCGCGGCTCCCTATATACATAGAAGGAGCCCTGGGATATAAGTGGCTAGTCATAAGGTATTCATAGAGTAAGGCTAAATAATTAGATTATCTAAAGCTAAGGAGAAAAGAAGGAAAAGGGGAAAACTCTATAAGTACTTATAACCTAAATATAATATCGCGGCGACCCGCTAAGAACACGCTATGATTAGTCGGAAGATCCGGTGCTTTACCGGATTATCTTTATAGGGTTAACCAGTAATATTACCCCCCACCCCTTGGTAAGCCGTTAACCTTCGGTACAAGTTCGTAAAGCGTTATTATTCGATTAAATAACGCCTCTTTATCAAATAAACAACGACCTCTAGCAGCTCTTTTATTATAAATAACCTCTTTACTTATTAAAGAGCGCTTAAGGCGAGCCTTTATAGTTATACCATTAATTAACGTTCTGTGTAGGGATATAGTTATTATTTATAGTCGGGTTATAGGGTCGTTCCTATTATATAAGGAGCCCTGGTAGTATACCTTCTCTAACCGAGTAACTTACTTATACTAATAATACTAACTTCGCTATCGCCTCCGTGGATCTATTTTTCTTCTTTTCTTTAATAATTTCTATTATTATCTATAATATATTTTCCGTTAACTATAACTCCTTCGCTTATCGTATTATTAAACTAACCTCTTAACTCCCTTTTCTAGAAGATATTTGAGTTTTTAGGATTATCTCCGGCCTCGAAGGTACGTCTTCTTATTCTTCCTATAAGCCTCGCGTAATATTTACTAACTTATATATATAATATAGGGGGCTAATAATAATAATAATAATAATAATAATACCGGCACGGAGGCACCTACTCCTACCCCGGCTAATAAGGAGATTACCACTCCTGCCTTAGCTATAGACCGCCGCGTATAGCTAGCCTAAGCCGTTAAGGCTAACGGTAAGCGTTCCGCGGGTAAAGCTTTTATAATAGTTAAAAGCCCCGCGAAGCGCGCTCGTGGAAATAAATATCCTTTTAAAGGGACCTATTCGGTCTTTTACTATGCTTATATAAAGGTAGTGGCTAATAGCTAGGATACGCGGCGCTACCGCGATTAGTTAGGACCCGGAGCGAGGATACCCGATTCTAAATACTATAACTACTCGAAGAGCGGTTATAAGTGTCTTCCTCCTCCGCTTAGGATAACTAGTCCGTTAATAGTACTCCTAGAGGCGGCGAAGGCGGTTATCGATAACCCTTTTTATAGCCCTAAGGCGGTAGAGGCGCTTATAACGGCTTATTCGGCCTTTTAAAAGGCGTTTAGGGTCTTAAAAAGGCTTTTAGCACTTTATAAAAGGATAAGCCTATCTAAACGCTTATTAACTCGGGAGCCGGTAAGCCTTACTTATTAGTATATACCACCGCCTCCCCCCCCGCGGGGACTCTTATATTATAGTAGGTGGACCTATACTTATAACGGCGTCTCTTATTATCGTTACGCCTATTCCTAGCATAACGATTACCTGAACGGGGGTAAAAGGCCTACGCCGGCTTAACCGGTTCCTATAGGTGGTTAAGAATATTATAGGGGTTATAGCTATTAAGGTAGAGGATATTAAGTCCTTTAAGGGAAAAAAGACGGATAGGTAGGCTAAGGTCGCGCTATCTATATTATCTCCTATTATCGCGGAAAGCGTTAACGGTTATAAGGATATTCGTAATAATATTAATCTTAAGGCCTAAACCCTATAGCTAGGGGCGGGGCTTATCCGCCCTAACTTAATTTATATAGATAGCTTTACCGTTATTCTAACCTTTATTTAATCCTTACCGCCCTTCCTATAACCCTTTTTCTTTTTATAACGTTTATAGGGTCTAGTATTCACTTTAATCGGGCTATACTTCTCTTCGTAGTGATTAAGGGCGCTTAATTCTTATATGGACTTTATTGGTTCCGAGGATATATAGGCGTATCCTTTTTACTTTACTAACGCCTCTTTTACCACGCCTCTACCTACCTTCCTATTCCTAGTATATAGGAATTCCTTTATTATCTATTCGTCTTCCTCTAGACCGTTACGGATTAGTCCGGGCTAGGGTTATATAGGACTTAACTAGGAAGCGGGTCTCTGCTTATATATCGTAGGAGGTCTATATAGAACCTTGGGTATACGTTTAAAGGTATATCTAGTTTTACTATATACGGGTTAATAAGCTTAGTTACCCTATACTTTTAGTATAGGTAGCTTAATTTACACGACGGTTACGGGGTAGAGTAGTTCGCGAGTAAGAGCTATATAAGGTCGCCTTCTTAGAACTGTTTAGTAGGGATACGATGCTTATTGGCTAACTCTTTTTATTATAGCTATATAGCTACTATTAAGGCTTAGGCGAACTCTATAGCCTTTTGGAGGCGGCGGAGTAGGTTATAGGCTATAAACCCCTAGGCGTTACTGCTTAGTTATTAATAAATCTAGATCGGGTTAATATAGTATCCGTGTTCTAGGAAGAATAGACTTATCTTAGTAGTAAAGCTCTCCTAGTTATTTAACCCTAGTTAGGCTACGGGCAGTAACTTATCCTAATCGTCTTAGGTATAGTAAATAAAGGCATGGAGGTACGCTTATACCTCTTAATTTACTAACTTAGTAGTATTATCGGTCTAAGGGTAATAAGCTATACTTAATAGGTATTCGATTCTAGTTAATTTATAAAAGTATCACTGAAAGCGACTTATCTAGTTAGAACCTTTATTACTTATAATTAAATAAGGTATACCATAGAACCGAAAATAATAGTATAGGAACTATTCGGCGTAAGCTTCCCCTTTTATAGAGTCTATCACTTTAAGCGTAATAGCCTTCGTAAGTCGATTAGTTATAACCTATAGGTACCTATACTTCTTCTTATTAGTAGGAGGCAGATCCGTTATAAAGTCTATTAATAAGTTACTCCTTATTTATATAGGAATCAGAAGCGGTTTTAAAAGCCCTTATTAAGTATTCCTCTATATATAGCTTTAATTATGGATATCGTACTTACGTATAAACCTATACATATCTCTATTTATCCCTGGTTAAAAGAAGCGTCTCGCTATAAAAGCTATTATATTATCGTATCCTAGATAGCCTTTAATTATAGAGTCGTGTATAGATTAGATTACTCATGTTCGTAATATACTCCTTTCTTAGGCTCCCGGCACCTATAGGCGGTCTCGGAATATTAGTAGTCTTTACGGAGTAGTCCCGTATTCGGTAATCTAGGCTCGGAGACCTAATAAGGAAGGGAATCATCTATCGCCCTTAGATACGGCTTACGTAGCTTAGCGATACTAGTGATCTCCTTTTACCGTGGCGTCTTATAGCTATTATAATTCGTTATTAGCTTTAAATACCCGTGGATTCTTATAAAGAAGGCGGATCTTTAAGGGGATTAAGGTCTTTAGGATTAACTATATATATTGCGCCTATTCCTGTTTATTAGAGAAGTCTTTTAGTTCGTCTTATTCTTTTTATAAGAGAGTATCGGTAATATAGTCATCGGCACCCTTATAGTATTCTAGCACGAAGTTAAACTAGACTAGCTCGCCGGCCTATTAGCTTTATCTTTTATTAAGTATCCTCTTTATTATAAAGTACTCTAGGGCTTTATAGTCGGATAGGATCGTAAAGCGACTATAACTTAGGAGCTCGGCTCTTTAATACGTTACGTAACTTATAATCGCTAATATCTCCTTATTATAAATAGGGTAGTTATACTTAGCTCCCGTAACTCACCGCGAATAGTAGGCGACTACGTAACGACGTCTTTATTCGTCTTCTTAAACTAATGTACCTCCTAGTAGGAATCCCGAGTAGTCGGTTTTTATAAAGGTTTTATTACTTAAGACCTATTACCGTAAGACCGGCTCCTCCTAGAACCTCTTTTTAACTTCTTTAAAAGCCGCCTATTTATTAGAACCCTAGGAGAATGCTCGGTCCTTCTTTATTAGTCTTATTAGGGCAGCTATAATATAGGCAACGTTCTTTATAAATATATAGTAATAGTTTATAAAGCCTAGGAAGCTTTAGACTCCTTTTACTAAGGTCGGGGCTTCTTATTCTCGGAACGCCTTTAGTTTATTAGGGTTACACAAAATACCCTCACCGGCGGTGACTATAAACCCCAAGTACTTCACGGTCTTTACTCTAAACTTATACTTCGCCGCGTTAACCGTTAATCATATATCGCTTAGCGATTATAGTATTGGTTTAACCTTTATCTTATAATCGTATAGGGATCTACTTAAGTAAATCAGGATATTATCGATATAGGCGGTAATAAAATCGTCGAGGCAACGCTATAGTAACTTATTAATATATCGTTAAAAGGATACAGGGGCGCTACTAAGTCCGAAAGCGTATACTAACTATTTTAATAAGCCGAATCGGGTTCGGAATACTATCTACGCTTTATAGCTAGCGGCTATTCGGATCTTATAGAACGTAGTAAAGAAAGCCGAAGCCGTCACTATACAGAACGACTCCGCTAGGGCCAAAACAAACAATCAACCAATAGGCTAGCCGAAAGGAAGGGTCAGGCTCGTCACGAGTCCGTATCTAAACCTAAGGGTCCCGAGGAGACGGTCGCCGGGCCTCTAAAAAGGTCGGCAGTGGTATGATCAGGGGAATAAATAGCTATAGATAGGCAGGCGGGCCTACGGTCGGCTCTTCTTCTAGATCGTCTAGATATCCGGAAAAGGAAGGATAATATAAATTATAATTATAATAGGTAATAGGTAAGGATCGTAAAAGATCGGACGAAAAGTTAGCTAGATATAATGGGTCTATTCCGAAGAATAGCCGTATACAAGACCAGATCTCTGGGACCGAGTAGTCACGTGATATCCAACGTCCTGACCCGGAACACTAGTCTGCCCCTCTATAGTAGTAACTATATCGAGTTTTATAAACCACTTAGCTTACTCTAGGTTTCGGAGTATTACCATAATTAGTAAAAAAACGGTGGCGGTCTTTTTATATAATCGTATTTAGGGCGCGGTAGTTATGATAGAATCATAGCCTACCTCCTAGCTTCTTTATAAATAGAACTAAAGCCTTAGCGGCAGAGCTACTAGCTTCTATAAACCCCTTATCGATTAGGTCAGTAAGAGTCTTCTATAAGACTAACAGTCTTTCTTTAGCTATATTATAAAGAGGGCCTTAGGGTAGTTCTAGCTCCTTACTATTAGGACTTTATATAAGGTTTACTTCGTGGTTAACCCCGGGTCGATAAGGGGGAAGGCGGTTTATTTATAAGTTAGAGAATAAATCAGGAAATTATTATAGGATCTCCTTTAGGATATACTTCCGGGGGTCGATTAGAGACTTACCTTAGAGGGCCTTATCGATATCTTTAATACTAACTACGTAGAGCGCGAGTTCCTTTTTTCCGAACCGTTATTTCCTTTATAATCGGCGTATAATACTAGCGAACACTAACCCGGTTATTACTTAAGCTCCACGAATAGCTTTAATATTCTCAGGCTTTTCTTCGCCTTAGAGTCGGACATTTATCCGAGCCACTTTATAGTAAAGGCGACGTCTTTTTACGTAATAGGTAATATCTTTATATTCTATGTAAGGTTTCCCTAGGAATATATCGTAGTTTAATCCTAGTACTATATAGGCGAATAATCGTTATATATATCCACTAATCTTAAGATTATATACGGCGATACCGTAACTTTTAGTAGACCCTATAGTATCGGAGAACCCTAAGAGGGGTCTTCTAGTCTTATCGACTAACAGGAGGCGGAGGGACTTTACAAGACGTTCGTATATAGCGGCGTAATAGTTATAACTAGTATCTATAAGAGCGGTAATTAACTTCTTATTTATCCGCGCTTATATAAGAGCTAAGTGACTACTTCGCGACTACGATATAAACTCTTTTTAATCCCTTTATTCCTTTATAATAGGCTCTAGTGCCTGTTTTTATACCAGAGCTATTCTTTTTCCGAGTCTTTATCGTTATTTATAGCTCCTATATAGGTTATCTTATTATCCCAGGTACTAAGACCTTAGCTCCGCGGCTTTCCTCCTAATCTTTAGCGTCCTTCTTCTTTAAGCGGTATTTCCTAGTAAGGTATCCCTTTTTCCTATAGTTATGGCACTCTCTTATCTCTTTCCTCTTAGTCTATACTCGATGAACCCCTCCTATCTTTATATTACTATTATAGTTATAGGCGTGGTTATTATTATTATTACTATTACGGGGTATTTAACTAAAACATAGCCTTATAATAAGGGCTTAGAGTCTTTAAGTAATACTCTATACCTCTACTACCTAAGCGTAGTAATTATTTAGTAGTTTCGTAGTAATAAGGGCGGTATAGAGGCGGCTACTAAGAGCTCCTTCTAGGAACGTGATCTTCGCCGTATTATCCTATTAACCTCCGCCTATAATAGCTAGCTACTGTTTTAAGCCGGGTATAAAACTACTAAACGCTTAGTTTTCGCGTTATTATAACGTTTATAAGGCGTTAGCTGCGCGAGGTCATTCGTTAATATCCTTATATATACGATTAAGGTAATTAAGGAAGTCTTTAAGGTTATAATAACCGTCGGTTCCGCCCGCCGCCTAAAAGGAGGTAATAACACGGTAAGGGGCTGTATCTACGTAGGCGTTAATAAAATACCACTTCTTATAAGGGCTTGAGAAGAGGTGTTAATCTAAAAGGAGATTCTTGCGTATCTCGGATAATTAGCTTATATACTCTAAGTATTTACCGTTAAACTTCGATAATAGTAGGAGTACTTTAGTTCGTGGGTTCGTAGCGCGTATCGGGTTAGGCGTGTGCGTCGGGGCAGATATTTAGGAGCCTTATATAACCTCCTTTTATATAGTGGCTAGGCGCGGCGTAGCTATACGTTATTAGTTTTATATCGCTTATAATAGTTAGTTAATAGCGTTCTATTAGTCTTAGATCTAGGTGGTAAAGGTAGCGACCTAAGTCTATGGAGAGTTAATAATCTCCCTCCTCTACTCTGTAGCCTTAGGCGACTCGCCCGCTAGGCGTAATAGAGCGCCGGGAGGCGGATCGAACTAGTAATCTATCTCTATAGGCGTAGCGTATAGGTTTCGCTAAGCTTTAGATATATAAACGGCTGGTTATAAGTTATTTATAGAGTAAGGCCGAATAATTAGATTATCTAAAGCTAAGGAGATAAGAAGGAAAAGGGGAAAACTCTATAGATGCTTACGACCTAAATATAATATCGCGGTGAACCGCTAGGAATACACTATGATTAGTCAGAAGATCCGGTGCTTTACCGGATTATCTCTACGGGGTTAACCCGTAACACTAGAGCGACTATATAATGGATTTTTAAGCTGCTTAGGCTATTCGTCTTAGCCGCTATATTAACGTGGTTTAGGCGTGATAGAAGGAGAGTTACTTAGCTTACTACTCTATAAGTTAGCTATCTCCAGGATATTATAGTAATCTAGTATAAGAAGAAAGCCCTGGTTGTTATAATCTTAATAGTCGAAATTAGTAGATTTAATAACAGATCTAGCGTTATATAGTTAAAAGTCCTAAATATAATCGATCCTAGCTATTATTAGCTACGATAATATTTATATTTACGTATTAGACTACCCTGTATATAAGTACTACTATTTATAAGCGGCCTGTCTACTATCTGCCAGCGTCTTAAACCCAATTAGCAAGGTTACGCGAGCCCGCGCAGTAGTATATATACGCCACGATCTTGGCTATAGATGTCCCGTACCGGTACGTACAATCATAATAGACGTTTTGTACAAGACAGGCGTTAATCACTATGCCTTATACTTAATGCCCAAGACTATAAAATCGTAGCTATTGTAACCTGTTTTCTATTATATCAAAGTACCCTAAAATGCATTATATCCTGGAGGTGGAACAAGTAGTGAAAAAGTAGTGAATTTATTTTATATATTATTATATAGATAAGGGCTTATTATCAGATAGATAAGCTTATATAACCACTATATTAAAAAACTTTCTATCTGCTTTTCCTACCTCTTTTCCTACCTCTTTTCCTATATCTTTTTCCACCTGCTTTTCCACCACTTTTTCTATCACGAGAGCGTATATTCTTCCTAACTAGAGCTTTATGCATAGAGGTTAAATTAAGCAGTGAATTTATAGTAACGGATATTCGTAATAAGCAAGGGAGACAAAACCTTATTATAATTATATATATCGGTACGGGATATCTATAGCTAAGATCGTAGCGTATATATACTACTACACAGGCTCGCGTAACCTTCCTAATTAAGTTTAGGACGCTTATAAATAGTAGATAGGCCGCTTATAAATAGTGCTACTCTCTACGGGTAATACTAAATGTTACGGGTTAACCCCTCGAAAGTATAGTTCCGGCACAAGACCGGAACCGCTAATCAGCATATAGAACCGACGCTCGGACCTCGCGCTGCCCTTACCGCGGATTCGTATAAACCTAGTAAATCCTACGCTCTCTATAAACCCTTTTCCTTTCCTTTCCTTAATTCTAGCTAATATAATTATTTAGCCTTACTTAGTACGATTAACCTATAACTAGCCGCTTATATAGCTAGAATTTAGCGAACCCTATACGCTATGTTAGTATAGAGCTAGATACGAACGCGCTATTAGGCGGCGGCGGTCCTATAAACCCCGCTAAGCTGGCTAAGTGGACGGATAAAAGGATTACCGCAGCTATTAATACGACGCTCGGTCCCTTATAGGAATAGTTAGCTTAATAATAAAAGCTACTTTAACGACTCGCGAACGGCCTCGCGAATATCCAGGCCCCGTAGCAACCTACCCTTAACCTCGCGCCCCCCTCGGAGGGGGCCCCTATAAACACTCCTATAGAATCGGTGGCAGGCCCTCCTACCCCGGCAACCTCTGCTCCCCTCTAAATCAAAGTCCCCTAAAAACTATATCCACTATATACTAAACCTCTACTGTACCCCGCGAAGTTTAGTAGAAGGCGAATAAAGTACGCCACCTAGTTATAATAGATACACGATAAGCTCTAGTTAGACGAACACTTATTTAATAACTAAGCAGAAATATAGTACTATATTAACTTATACCTAGAAGGGAGTGTATAGTAAATAGTATTAGCCTTCTACGCCGCGGGGGGGCCGGAAGGTACCCGCGACCTAGAATTATTCCTTACCTACCTAGACCGTATATATAAGGACTAGAATAAATAGCCTCGCGCGGCCCTCGCGCTATATTCCCTTAGATAACGCGAAAAGCAAACCTTTTTATAGTTCCTACCGAAATTCGAAAAACAGATCGCCTAAGCAGGTAGTAGCGAGTAGGCAGACTTAGCGAAGATCACTTTCCTAGAAGGAGCCTTAAGCTAAAAGCTATATAGCGCCCTAGTTACCGCGAAGTTACCCCACGACTATATAAGCTAGGTTATTAAGGTCTAGAGTATCGCCTAGAAGCTAAAGGGTCTACGTCTAACTAGTCGGAACACTTATATACTAAACTAAACCCGGAACTAAAAGACCGACGCCGATAAAGACGTCGCGATAAGCGGGATTAATTAGGTCCGGCCTAATACGATTATAGACCGACCTCGCGATAACCGGGAGTACTAGGGTTATAGGAAGAAGGGATATATCCGTATAAACTATAAGTCCCGGGATAAGGATAAGGGCTCGAAGGCTAAGGGCGCCCGCGTAGCGAAGGTCCAGGCTAAGGATAGCGACGTCGCTACGAGTTCGAATAGCTCGGATAATAAAGAGTTAGGAAAAGAATAGCTCTAATATAAAAACAGGTATTAGAGCTAATAGCCGCGTTACGGCGGGAGTAAGAGGCGTTTAAATACCTAGCTAGCAGCGACTTAGCTCTAATATTAATATAAGTAAATAAAAGATATATATATACTCTTATAGATACGGGTTATAACTATTACGCTGCTATAAACGAACGCTTTACCTAAAGACTTTAGTTACTATTAGTCGATAAAAGGAGATAACTACTAAAAGGATTCTCGGATACGTCTAAGCCGGCCACTAGCGCCGGGATCGCCGCGTTTAAGCTTAAGATTAGCGGCTATATATAATAAGTCTTCGCCTATATAGTAAAAGGACTAAATTAGGATATATTCCTAGGAAAACCGTGGCTAGAATATAATAACGTTACGTATTACGCTAAGAACCGTAGGTTATACTATAGAGTCGCCGATATTAACCTACGACTAGTAGGTAAAGAAAAACCAGCCGATATACGAGCTATCCGTAAAGTAAGGCTAGTCTCGGGATCGGTGTTTACGGCCACGATATAACGGATAAGAAAAGGATTAAAGGGAAAAGAAAAAGACGAGTTTAACGCCTTAATCCGGGCTATTAGTATACGGGATATCGATAAGGCCCTTTATAAAAAGGAACTAGTAGACCCTCGGGACTATATCCCTACGAATATACTATAAGAGTTCGGCGACCTCTTCGCGCCTAATAAGGCTAACGATTTACCCCCTTACCGACCTAGCGTCGATTATAAAATCACCCTAAAGTAAGGTCCTAATAGGCTTAAGCCGACCCTACTATAGGGGCCCCTCTATGGTATATCCAGGGAAGAGTTACTAGTGCTCCGGAAGACGCTTAACGAGCTAATAGATAAGGGATTTATATAAGCTAGTAGCTTAGCGGCTACCGCGCCGGTCTTATTTATAAAGAAGCTAGGGGGCGGGCTACGCTTTTATTATAATTATAGAGCCCTAAACGCGATTACTTAACGGGATCGCTACCCCCTCCCCCTAATCACCGAGACCCTACGTAACCTAGTTAGCGCTAAGTGGTTTATAAAGCTTAATATAGTCGCCGCCTTTTATAAGATCCGTATAACTCCCGGGCATAAAAGCAAAACGGCCTTTAGAACACGCTTCGGTCTCTTCGAGTAGCTAGTATATCCCTTCGGACTAAGCGGCGTACCCGCTACCTTCTAACGCTATATTAACTAGACCTTATAGGAGTTCCTTAACGACTTTATTATAGTATATATTAACGATATCCTAATCTACTCGAGTAGAACTTATAAGGACCACGAGGCGAAGGTCCGGCTAGTACTACGCCGGCTTATAGATGCCGGCCTAAATCTAGACCCGGCTAAGTATAAGTTTAGCGTGACGATAGTAAAATACCTAGGCTTTATCGTTATAGTGGGTAAAGGAGTATCGTACGACCCTAAGAAATTAAAGGCTATCCGCGACTAGGAGGCCCTTACCTCCGTGAAAGGAGTACGAAGCTTTTTAGGATTCACGAACTACTACTAGATATTTATCTACGACTTTATAGGTATTATAGCCCCCCTTATAGTATTAATAAAAAAGGACCGGCTTTTTAGGTAGGGGACTAAAAAAGACGCTGCCTTTAAGGAACTAAAACGACTCTTCTAGATAAAGCCCATCCTATAGCTATAGAACCTAGACCGTAAAACTATATTAGAAACTAACTACTCGGGCTACGCGCTAGGTAATATCCTATCCTAGGTAGATAAGCTAGGATATCGTTACGTGGTCGTATATTACTCGTATAAGCTTACCCCGGCGGAGTATAACTACCCTATCCACGATAAGGAGATACTAGTAATTATAAGCTATATACTCGCCTAGAAAGCAGAACTAACTAACTATAAGTAATTTATAATACTATCGGACTATAAGGTCCACGAGTACTTTATAACTAAATAGTCCCTTACCGAAAAGCAAAGCCGCTAGGCTAGCGAACTAGCCTAGTTTAACTTTATACTAGAGTACCGGTAAGGTACTAAGAACTTCGCGGCGGATACCCTCTCCTATCGCGAATAGGACGCACCGAAGGATAGCTTGGATAACTAAGAATAGGGACGGGTAATCTAATTAATACCTAACTCCGTATTCCCGAAAACGATCCCTAAGCCGGTTATACGGAGGATAACGTCTATTAAGCGTGTATTTATAGTTAATAAAGATCTTTAATAACTTTAGGATAAAACTATAGCGACTAACCCGTAATACTAAGGTATCCTCGCCGCGATTACTATAAGAGCTCGTAGCTTCGACCCGTCCCTTAGACTACGACTATAAATAGCGGAATACTCTCTTAACCCTATAAGATACGTGACCTTCCAGGATCGCCTCTAGGTCCCGAGCTTAGGAGAAGACTCGCCGCTAAGAGAACGCTTAGTATAGGCGATCCACGACTCCGCTACTAGCGGTTACCCGGGTAAGGAGAATATAATCGCTATAATAGCCCGATAGTTCTTTTAGCCTAGTATAAATAAGGATATATAGAAGTTTATCTATAACTATAACCCTTATAACGGAGGTAACTAGTAGCGGAACGCGAAGCGCGGTCTATTAAAACTATTACCTATACCGGAGCGAATCCGTAGCCACCTCGCGATAGACTTTATAATAGACCTACCACTTACCGGTAAAAGCAAAGCGTGTTATTTATAGGTAATCACGGACCGGTTAATAAAGTTAGTAATATTAAAAGCTATAGAAATAATAAAAGCAAAAGCCTACACGGAACGCTTCTTAACCTGCTATTTTAGGTTCCACGGTATACCCCTCTTAATTATTAATAACCGGGGCTTAAACTAAACCGGGAGGTTCTAGTAACACTTCTATAAGCTCGTAAGGATTAAGTAATAACTTAGCACGGCCTACCACCCCTAAACCGATAAAGGGCCCGAAAAGTTAAATTAAGATATCTAGGCCTATCTTTATACCTTTATATACTATTCCTAGGACGACTAGGGTCGCCTACTACCCGCCGCGTAGTTATCGCTTAATAACAGGAAAAGCTTTATAACTTAGCTAAGCCCCTTCTTCCTAGAACACGGGTTCTATATTAACCCTATCTAAATCCACGACCCGATACCCGTATACCTAAAGGAAGCCGCCGTTTATACCCTACTAAGTCGTTTATAGGGAGCTATAGAGTTCGTATAAGCAGCTATAGCCTTGAAGCAGCTATAGGATAAGGAGTCTATAAATAAACAGCGACTCCTAGCCGAACGCTTTAAGGTAAAAGACCTCGCCTAGCTCTTTATAGCTAACTACTCCACGCCTAGACCTTTAAAGAAGCTAAGCTAGCTATATTAAAAGTATAGAGTAATAAAAGTATTTAACTCCTATATTATCGAATTAAACGTGCCTTTAGGGATATATCCCCGCTTCCACGTCGATATCCTAAAGTAAGCTAGCCGCGACCCCCTCCCTATATAAGTCGTAACTAACCTATAGCCCGAACCGATCCGGGACGCCCTCCACGGTAATAAAAAGTAGGAGGTAGAAAGTATCTTATATACACGGAATAAACGGCGAGGTTACAGCGTACGCCGTAAAGTATTAATACGCTAGGCAGGATATATAGAACCTACTTAGGAACTATTAGTCGCCGTAAAAGACACTATAGCGTTAAACGTTTTTAAAGCAAAATACGGCCTAGCCGATACGAATAATAGGCCTTTATAAGACTATATTATAAGGAATATATAAAGATAAGGAGACCCTAGTATAAGGGGAGTATAACCTATAATCGTAAGTTAATTAAAGGGGGGGAATTCACTAGCCCCCCTACCGGTTTTTAAGGAGATAGATAATACCTCCGTAAAGGACTTTAATTAGCGGTATTACCGCCCAGACCCTCCTAGCTATTATTATTACTACTACCGGTAATAGGACCGCCACCTCCTTAAAGGGTAGCGAGGATACCCTTTAGGAGGCGCGTTATCGCTACGCCCTATAAGCGAACCTCGTAGCGGAGGGCCGCTACCTCACGGCGGAGACCCTTATTATCGTTAATAAAGGCGGGAGCGGGGTTAGCGGCGGGGGTAAAGGCTACCTCGGATAAAGAGGCGTAGTAGTCGCTATAAGCTAGTTTATAGGCCTCGCGGAGCTAGGCCTAAGTTAGTAGCGACCTAGATAAGGATATAAAGGAAAAAAAGAAAATACTTATATCGTTATTATTAGGGTTATTACGTATAGCATGACCCGTATCGGCTAAAGGCTTAATAAAAGGTATAACGGCGGCGGGGAGCTATAAAGGTTAGTTATAATAACCTCGCCTATAACTCGTAGGAAACTTATAGGGCGGTACGGGTAGGATCCTATAGTATATTTATAGTATTTAGGCTTACTACGGGCCGTGCTAGGCCCGGATTAATTATAGCACGTTTAGTTAAATTTTTAATTAACGCTAGCTATACGGTTAGTATAAGGATAATAAAAAGCGTCGCGGAGACGGCTAGGGGGATAAGCTAGGCCACGTTAACGCTTAGAAGGCGTTACGGACTACTAAAGAGTTAATAGGATCCTCGCGGCGAAATACTAGGCCGTATCACGAACCTCCTTTTTAGCTAAACGCTTACCGGTATTCGCTATAATAGCAAGGGCCTCCTCGGCCACGCTCTTAACTAACTAACCATGTTTTTCGCTATTAAAGGCGGGGGGGGGCGCGACGTCGCTAGCGGCCGGCTACTCTTTAACGGTGCCTTTACGGGTATAGTAGGCGCTATAGCGGAGAGGGGATATCTATACACGCTTTATTAGCTACTATTTAGCCGGCTTAACGCGAGAGCTTATTAAAAGACTTATAATAGTTAGAAAAATAAATAAAGATATAGATTATAAGATTAACGAAATAACTATAAGTATAGAATAACTACGCTATAAGTTAGTAAAGAATAATACGGCCCTAGGCATAGAATAAGTAACAGAGCTTATTACTAAAATAAGGTTATAGGCTTATAAAAAAGAATTAACTACGAATAAAAAACCGGGTAAAGCTACGCTTATACTATAATATCGGACTATAGAATACGATAAAAGCCTATAAAGCTATTTATTATAATAGTTTACGAATAAAGAAAAAGGAGTAACTAGGCGTTTTTAAATAATAAAAGGTAAGCGCTTAGCGTGACACGGAATACTAGCGACTTAGGAGCGAGTTTACCGCGAATACCGCGCGACACGAATATATCCGATATAAGGGAGGATACACGCCTCCCTCGCGACGCGTTTAGGAAATAACAGGTTTAGCGCTTAGTTATTCCGGCCCCGGAGGAGGGGGGGAGGGGGGTAATATTACGGGTTAACCCCTTAAAAGTATAGTTCTAGTATAAGACCGGAACCGCTAATTAGTATATAGAACCGACGCTTAGACCTCGCGCTACCCTTACCGCGGATTCGTATAAACCTAGTAAATCCTACGCTCTCTATAAACCCTTTTCCTTTCCTTTCCTTAATTCTAGCTAATATAATTATTCGGCCTTACTTAGTGCAATTAACCTATAACCAGCCGCTTACACTAAATAAAGAAAATAAAGATATCTAATTAGCTAATAGTTCTCTACTAATATATACCTTACTAGTAATTTATATAAATTCACGGTCTATGCTATACTATTACCCCTAGGGTAATCTAAGCTATAAAGGGGTAGGGACACTATAGTATATCTATTAGAAGTACCTCCGTATTCGGAGCAGTGTGCTAACATAGCACTAGACTATAAACCAACGGCCTTATCGCGGACCTTAGGCACAAATACCAGACCGTAATAGTATTTACCAGTAGGCTTCTAGTGCTGTTTTTGCCTTCACCAATGTACGAAGCAGCTGCCCCATGTTAGGCCCGTTATTATGATCTGGGTTCTCCTCTTCTGTCCATGACAGCAACTGCCGGTAACACATTGCGCGAGCCGTACACATAGCCGCGTGCCCATTCCTCTAGCGTACATTCACCTTCACTCTCGGCCAGGAGAAGACCTCCATTGGATGCGAAGCCCAGCAGGTGTAACGACTTCGCTTCGCGCATCACAACAGCAGGAGGGTTCCCAATGGGTTCCTGGCGCAGCGCTTCGCCTGGAGTGGCTACAACAACGCAAGTAGCTATTTCCTTAAGCGGCACCGACGCCGCCAGCAGTGCAAGCATTGCGGCATGCAGCAGAGCAGGAACAGAGGCAAGTTTCTGCCACGTGCATTCGTGAATGTGAAATCAGTCAACCTCGTCTTTGGTGCGAGTGTCGTCTTTCAGAGAATTACAGGCCACGACAATCCAAAGCCGGAGGAACTTACCACCTGAGCCTGTGCGACCTTCCCGTTGACATTGTCGTTTCGAGGGCTTTGGGTGACCTGAAGCGTTACTTGATAAGCACAGCGAGGATGCCCATCCACAAGTATAAGCTGCTGCAGAGCCCCCGCGATGATAAACTCGAGGTATCGTTCTCCTGTCCCTGTAGACGAAGGCACACGCACATGCGAGTCAATTATTGCGTCTATAAACATAGGAGTCAGCAGCGGGCAAGGCAAATCAAACCTCCGAAGCTAGCCGACGGCCTTAGTAGAACCTCAATAATGGCCTCGAAATGAGTTTCCTCGCGCCTCTGGGCCTCTATCGGCCCATTAACGCTTGCAACCACTTGATAGCCATCAAGAGACAAAGTGGCCGAACTATCTGTTCTGTTAGTGCGAGAGTAGTACCCGTTGGCATGGGACTTCATTGTCGGGGTCGCGATCCCTTTGTAAAAGCTGTTTATGAAAAATAGAAAAACATAAATAAACAGGTGGAGCATTTTACGAGTACCGGTATCCCGGAGACCCGTGCGTGGTATCTGGCATAGGCCTTACCCTTTCAGGATAGGTTGCCAAGGGATGTTTTCGTACACGAAATTAGACTCGGAACGTAAGGTCCCGGCACATCGTAGAGTCGTCAGGGTCGAGTCATAATATAAGAGTGCATATATTCGGACTATGGCAAACTCTTAATCGGACTATGGTCTAAGGTCTAATGGATGACGAGTACCGGTATTTGTACGCCCCCTGTTCACTATTTGCTGTCCACTCAACCATTAATAAGAAGGTGACGCGAGCGCGTGCAGAAGCAATATCTTGGCCGTAAATGCTATGTACCTGTACCTCACGATAAACCTTAATATCTATAACTAAGACTATATATCTTAAGTACCGGTATTTCTATGCCCCCTGTTCGGTATTGGCTGTCCACTTATTCTATTTTTAGCAGGTTACGTGACTGTATATATAAGTAAGGTATTAGCCGTATATACTATATACTTATAGCTTACGATAAGCCTTAATCTCTATAACTAAAACCAGATATCTTAAGCCACTTAATCACGACTAGTTCTGGCTCTATATTTATTAGCCCTAAGATATTAAGAATATATAATGTCCTTATACGAGGTACCTTATTATAATAATATTTATATTATATATTATATAATTCTAATACCCTAGTTATATAACCGTATTATATATAACGGAATCTAAATTCCCTAGTCACGTGATACTATTATATATTATATAATCCTAATAAACTCCTTTACTGTATATAGATATAGAATATAAGCTTATCTAGAACGACTATAAGTCGTACTACCGCGACTATAATTAGTGGGTCTTAGTAGGTCTACGCGATAACGCAAAGTACCGTATATAACTACTTTAGACCTCTACTATAACGTATAACGTACACCTAGGTATCTACCTAGGTATAACGTCTATTCAATTCGCGTCTTCTATCCTCACTTCCCTATAATAGAACATATCCATTTCGCCTCTAAACTTAGCTAAAATAAGCCCTAAGTTATGATATAGCAAGGAATTTATCTGCCTATATGCCTAGTTCCTATCCACTACGTTATAACTAGACATCTATATATCTGTATATCTATATACTAATATACTTATAGTGATTATATATACCTACTTAACTTCTATATACAAATTAGGTATAATACTTAGGGAGATTCGGACTTTACGTTATTAGCCTACTAGTTATGGTCGCGGTAGTAGGACGTACGGTTATTCCAGATAAGCCCTAGAACATTTATAGCTAAGATCTTACTTATATACGCGGTCGCGTAACCTTCTGAAAATAGATTAAGTGGATAGCAAATACAGAATAGGGAGAGTATAAATACTAGTACTTATATATTATAATAAGATAATCGCAGACCTATTAGTATATAGTCGGACTAATTTTCGCGCACGGACCACTAATCCAAGTCTATCTTATTTACGCGTAAGGGATATAGTGTCATCCCTTAAGTTAAAGTCTTGGTTTAAAGTCAGCGCTTAGTTAACGAATATATTACGATTACTCTGCGATACTAAGCCATTAAGCCTTTTCTATAATATCTTTTCCTTAACTAAGGTCTACGGACTTTCTTTTTATTATAATTCTTTAACTTCTATAGCTTTAAGGTAGTTAGGCCGAAGATACCACTAAGAAGAACTTAAGGAATAAGCGTCCCCCGGGGGGGGCTAGCAAAGCGGACGCTAGGCAGGCGCCCGCAGTACTAAAACTAATAGTAACGGTAGCCAAGCAGGAACTATTAGATAAGAATTAGGGTTAACGGATACGCCGGTTACGCTCGGTCCTAAAGATAGTAGTTTATAGGTCTTTCGGCGATCCGTCGCCGGCTCCTTAATATTAATATAAAAAGTATTAATTAAGATATTTTCATAGCACCTCTAGTAACAGAGTAAGATGAATAGCGTAATTATAAAGAAGCTCGCCGAATAACCGGCGCCCCGGTACGATTATCAAAAACCGCTGGTATATAATTATAAGCTAATTAAAGAGTTATCCACGGTTATAGCAATCGACGATTAGTTAGTAGCGATTAAGGCTAGGAATTAGTTCTGACCTAATACCCTGATACTATAGCAAATCGAATAGGCTTTAATCAAGCTCGAATACGCCTTCTAGACGTCCTAAAGGTATTATACCCGGAAGATTATAGACCCGAACTAGAACGACTTTACGGGCGTTTATTTAGTAAGAGTATCTATTCTAGGATATATAACGGTATTATTGTTATAAGGAACTTTATAAGCTACGAATAACCGGCGATATAATGCTAATAAAATTATTCTAATAGTAGGAGAACCTATATAGGCTATTAGGCTAGGAGATAAGCGGGAGCGAAGAGTATGCCTATGATTATTTTAGTCGGCTACCTTTATATATTAAGGATAAGATATAAGAGCGGAGAACCGAATTAGAGGAGGCCATAACGCTAGCTTAAAAGGCATAGCTTTCCTAGGATATAAGCCTTATTAAGAGGGCGAGTAGTAAGCGATCGGATACCGGTCGTAAAAAGACCCTATCGAATTTCTAGCGTTTAAACGGTTACTTAAGTCGGGGGAGTACTTCGGCGACTAGCTAGTATATGCCTGCTAAGCTAAGTAAGGCAGACTCGAAGGGGGCGCCTTTAACGGGTTAAAAGGCCTTAGGCTTAGGCCTAGAGCCTTTATAGGTGCTGCCTAGCACGCGCGCCTTTATAAGCGAGTGCTATAATTACAGTAAAAAGGGCTACTATTCTAAGGGCTGCTATATTAATAAGGACTAGCGGATAACGGCTAATAACAGGGCGGCGAAGAGCCGCGCCCGTGTTAATAATATACACGCTATATATAACGACCTTAATAATAATATTCGGGTTAAAGAACTCTATTTATTAGGAAACGAGTCGGCGTGGATAGGGGGGCCGAACCTATACCCGAAGACTAGCTCGCAATCCCTATAAGCGAAATAATAAGATTAATAGGGATAATAATCCGTTATAGGAAGGAGATCGAGTTTAGTATGGATTTAGATACCTATACGTATGTGGATATCATTAACCCGGCGTTAGTAGAAAGCCTAGGATTAAAACCGCTCCTAGAGGTCGAGACTCCGGAGATTAAAGACTTTAATAGCAGCCTATTAAGGCTTCGCGGAGCGTATAGATTCTTTCTATTTACTAGATATAAAGGGACAGCCACGCCTATTAACAAGGGCCATATATATAGATCGACCTAAGGGTACCGGATAATTACTACTCTTAAATGATAGTATAAGTTAAGAAGGTATTATAATTAATATAGGTCGCCGAATATTCGTTTATAGGCCGATCTTAATTATAGACCCTAAGCTATAGGCTTACGAGGTTATTCAGAAGCGGGTAAAGGCGTACGTTATATATATCGCTACCACTACTATTATCGTACCGGGGACGCTAAATATAACTATTCCGTTTATAGATACCGATAAGGTAATATACAGACTAGTTATCGAATTACCGCCGGAAATCGCCGACTATTACGACGTGTTTTCAGAATAAGCTATAAAGGAGCCGCTCTGATATGCACTAACCCTATATATCTCTGGCCAGCTAGTACTATAGGATCTATAAGAGGATTTAAATTAGGTAACCTTAGGGTATAGTAAATAATATATAAATAGAATGTATTACTTAAAGGAGAGGGCGAGGTTCCCGCTCTGTATAGCCACGGGGAAACCTCGGTTTATCTAGGACTTAGCTAGTACTGGCGCTAGTCCGGCGCTATATGGGCTTTAGTGCCGGTTTAGTGCTGGCACTAGTTTAGCGCTATACTGGCTTTAGTGCCGGTATAGTGCTAGCACTATCCTAGTGCTATACGGGCTTTAGTGCCGGTATAATACTAGCACTATCCTAGTGCTATACGGGCTTTATTGCCGGTATAGTATAGGATAGTGGTGCGTAGTATATGCCCCGGGAAAGATAAAGCCCTGCGTCCCGCGGGCTTCTAACTATCTTATAGTCTATATAGTCTAGCTTAGCCTCGGCTAAGCCGATTATTATACTAGTAATATTATTATAGACTTAGGTATATTCTTTTTTATTATTAATAAAAACAACGATTACTATATAAGATAGCGCCGTTCTAGCGCAATACTTAAACTCCTTGGGTTCCATATATAACACTAGTAAGTGTATCTAGCCGCCCGTCCTTCTGTCTCAGAATTACTAACTATAGACGCGAAAGTAGACCGCAAGTAATAACACGAAAGGAATAGAAATAAAGGGAATACTTTAGGGTAATAGGAAGAATAGTGCTAGGCGCGGATTATATTATTCTATTATAAGGGGCCCGTATCCCCTTTATTAAACGGTTAGTGGTCGCGGTGCTCTTAGATAATAGTAACGACCGGCTTATCTAGTTTATTAGTCGGGATACCCTATATATCCGGCTTGAGGCTAGTAATAGCCGTTACTTCCTTTATAGTGATTTACTACGCCTAGCTTCGAACTCGGCTAGTATTATATCGTATAAGGCGAGGACGGCCCTATAGGCTCGGCAATTACTATATTCGTAGACTATCGCGGTATAGTAAATCAGGATAATACTTAAATCTGGCTCGTCGATAAAGCGTTATATTATTATATTCCTTTTACTCTTATCGAGTAAGCCGTTATCCTCTAAATATATATTATAGATCTAGGACTCTATACGCTAAAGCGTTACTAGTAATAGTGCATCGGCGGTATTCTAGATAGTCTTATTTATTATATAGTTTGAGATAAACTACTCCACGAACCTCCCGGCTAGTAATAGGAGTACCGCGCTATGGGCGCGCTAGCGAATAGTATAGAGGGTCTAGCCGTTCGCCGTGAATTCTTCTATATGGCTTGATAATATAGCGTCGTATAGCCGGGACGCGAAGCTCTTCGCCGTCTAGACCTAGACTTTATCCTTACCTATGCGATATATAAACGCGCGCTTAGTAATAGGCTGGTTAGTATTATCCGTTATAGCCCGTTTAGTGCCGGCCACGCGAGGTAATATAGGCTAGCTAGAGCCCGTGGCGGGGATAGCTAGCGACCCGTGGCTAATAGACGTGTTTACGAGCATGTCTATTACGGACCTAATAGGTAGTATACGTTACGATATTAGCGTATCTAAGTAAGCCTTAATTACCTTAGCCCGAGGCTTAAGCGTGTTATAGAATAGTGCTATAGTTATTAGGAAGCTGGCCTAGTCTATTATTCCATCCTATAAATACTTAATAATAGTAATTACTTCTAAACCGAGTTTATTAGCTTAATCAATAGTTTCGACTATAGCTTTATCGTATAAGGCAGTTAGCGGGATATATAGTTACTAGCAGGGGTTTATAATATCTAAAGGCCGTGGTATAAGGGCGCCCGCGGCGGTCACGGCGCTAGGTATCGCTTTTAAGGCGCTGCTATAGAGGAACCATTTATCGAGGCCCCTTAGGGCGTTATACCTGGCTATAACGAGGTATTCTTCGAAGCTTTACTCCGCTTATAGCCACTTAGTAATAACCCGATTATAGGCGAGTAGGAATTACGGGTAGAGATAGTTCGAGACGATATCCTTATCTTTGTCTTTATTTACTACGCGATTAGCGAGGTGGTTAGGCATGAAGATAGGCTGATTAGTGTCGCGGTCTTTAGGGTGATCGTATCCCGCCTACGCGGCCTCCTATCTATATCGGGTAATAGTCCCGCTATTATTACTCTTTTACTCGGTAAAGGCTAGGCTAAGCGTTTATAGCTATATCTTAACTCTATTCTTATCCCCGAATAATAAGATAGCTTGGAAGTAACCGTTATATAGTAGGCCCTATCCTTTACGCCTATTCCTAAAGTATCTATTAAACGAGTCTTATAGGGTCTAGTCTTTTAACCGGTGTATATTAGGAGGGTACGGCGTGATAAAGAAGTTTATATTAGGGGGCATTAGTTTATTAGGCTTAGGGCTTTAGCTTATAAGCTATACTAGCGGGCATAGGTATAGGCGATAGTGGAATATAATAAGGAATAGTATTAAGGTATACTTGGATTATAAAGGGTATGCTGATTATAATAGAATCGTTAAACGGGTTTATAGTCAGAATAGTAGTTAAAATCGCTTAACTATAGTTAAAGGATAAAGGGAAATAGTAAAGTTATAGGCGGCTAAGAAAAACTTTTATTTTCGAGCTAGATATACTAATTTATATATACGCCGGGCCTATATAGCTGGTAGGGCTTTTATTGTTACTAGTTCGAGATTAGATAGTGGTATTCCTTTTATACCGGTTATGCCTTCTAGAGGGGTTTCCGTTATTAAGGGGCATGGTTCTTTGGCTCTAGCCTGGCTCCGCCACTAGGCTAAATAGGTTCCTTTATTTCTTTAGAGCTCGCCGGGCTCGGGTCTTTTAACTTCTTTTGCTCCCTTTAATACTAAATAAAGCACCTCTAAAGCTCTTTAATATCCTTAGAATTCCTCCACTAAATCCGGAGCTTTTATTACGTCTACTAGTATCTATACGTTCTATTAGTCCGGCCAGTCCTTTTATCGAATAAGGTACTCGGTATATAGCTTACCTCTTCCTTTAGGAGTAATCCGTTTATACAGGATAGTTTCGATCTTATAGCGCTTATATAGGTCCCGCTATTACTCTTAGTCTCCGTCTTATATATCGACGGGTCCTTTATTCTTAGGTCTCTCGGCGAACCTAGCTATTTAGAGTTAAGTAATACTAATAACGGGGTATACATTAAGACTTTTAGTCAAATCTAATCGGTATACTAGCGGCGATACTTACTCGAGGACCTTAAAGGGGCCTATCCGTTAAGCACTAAGCTTCTAGCTAGCCTTGCCTAGGAGCGAGTATCTATGGCTAAGGCGGATATATACGTGGTCGCCGGGCTAAAACCGAGTATTATATTATTTCTTATCGTATAGGCGCTTTATATATATCTAAGCTATTACGATAATAAGTTTCATGTCCTCCTAGAATATCTCGCGTATAAACTTAGAGTTAATATTACCGATTAGGTTAAGCGGACTATTTATTTTAGTACTATATAGTATCTTATTTAGTATATAGCCGAGTATCGTATTTAGGGCGTTATTTAGGTTAAACTATAAAGGTATAATTACCTTCGGCTATAAGGCGTTTAGGTTATCCGCTAGGTATATACGTATCCTAATCTTAAGAGCTTAATTCTTTCTCTCGGAAATACTATCTTTTTTTTTTTTTATTATTCATTACGCGCATGCAGCCCTAGAGCTATGGCGCGGCGGGCTATAGCGCTAGGCGCTATAATCCTAAAAGACAGCTAAGTACAGTGCTATATAGCAGTAAATCAGTAAATAACAAAGGAAATCCTCCGTATCAATCTGCCTAATACCCTGTTCTTTATACTAAAGTCAGGAAAACCGAACCAGTAAAAATCAGACCATGGAATCCATAGTAATTTGCCCCTTAAACCACTCTGCCGTAGCTATCTTAGTAGCTAAAAGGAAGGCCTATAAGCCCTATAATCCTTTTTTAGTACTAAATAGCAGCGGTAGAGTTAGCGGTAGGCCTACTAGGGCTTCCCGCAGGGCGTCTCTTTCTGCCCTATAAATAGGGCACTATAAGATCAGATACGCTGTATCCTGGACCAGGGAGCCCGGGCAGGAACAGCGGTCTATAAAGCAGTTTTAGGCCCGTTTTTAGTAGGGTCTCAGGTAGCCGAATCCGGTTTTTAACTGGATATAGGCTGATTAGAGCCACCGTGGGCCCTATAAATATAGGGGCTTTCGAGAGAAGCGGAGGTTATCCTAAACTAGGCGCCTATACAGGCGACCTAGCCGGACTATTTTACCCCTTCTTTCGGCCTCTTCTTCAGCAGCCTAAAGGGATTTCCAGTCAGCTATCGTAGCTACGTTTACCCGGCGTTTTAGGTGACTAAGGGTAACTAGCTTAACAGATTTAGTGGCTTTCCCCGGGTCTAGAGCCCGTTTAGCTACCTTATCTGCTAGTTCGTTACCCTCTATCCCTATATAAGCCGGGACCCACTAGATAAAGACCGAAGTGCCTCATTATTTAAGGCGGGAGATATGGTTTTTAGCAGTTATAGCCCACTACGAGGGGCCCTAAGGCCCCGTTCGACAATTTCAACAACTTGTTGAAAAACGTTAATATGGCCAAAAAATGCATAACTCCTGACCCACCGATGCATAAGGGCCCCCTTTTATATGATATTTTCGTAATAATCGCATTTTTTGTGCCAACCTCTGCCATACCCCTGTCACACCCCTGTCTTCGAAGTACCACGCCAAGCCGCGAACAAGTTGTTGAAGATCTTCAATAACTTGTTCCTATTTGTATGGTAAAGTGTGGAAGCACCCAAAAGGTGCTTCCAAGTTGTTGAAGATCTTTAATAACTTTTTGGCAGCGCTCTTTTACGAAGCTAACGTTATAATTTAAAGTGATTCGTAGCTATGATAATAATTAAGATTCGTAGCCACGATAATAATTAAGATTCGTAAGGTACTTGGTTATAACTATGTTTTGTATGAATTAACCAGGACCTTTCCGCGACCACCTCTATGTGAAATATAGAACCTAGGCCTGCTATCGATGTATATAGGAGTAGTCACGATGTTCTACACCAGCCAAAAGTGGTGGTTTCAGCACACAAAATACGTACTTCTGCATTTCTACGCATTTCTACATAAAAGGGGTACATCGTGGAAAAGGACCGGCGATAAATTAGCGTCTTGGCTACGATGTACCTTGCACAAAGTTGTTGACGTTTTTCAACAAGTTGTTGAAATTGTCGAACGGGGCCTAAAGCTTCTGAATAGCCACCTATAAATCGCTAAAGATATAGCACTCTAGGGGCCTAGAAGACTATTATAGGGCAGTTTCTAGGGCCTAAACTATAGCGTATAGTTTAGCGTCGGCGACTTTAGTAGAGGGGCCTAGGTTAATTCCTAGGGTTTTACAGGGCCTATTAGCGGGTAACCACTATATAATAGCGGCCGCCGCCTACTTAGGCGTTATAGGGCCCGGGTAGCCTATAGGGTGGCCTTAGGAGCCGTTGGTGTAGCAAATAGATGCCTAGCTGCCTAGGGACTGGATTTCCGTTAGGGCTTCGAGGTAGGCTATTTAAGTGTCGGTAGGGTCTTTTATAGAGGGCTGCGGCGCTATAGGGCCGGGAAAGTAAGGGCGTAGGTCTGCTAAAGGCGCTAAGGCCCAGGGGGCCTCGTATTTAGTAGACGGGGCCTCTATATCCCAGGAGGACCCTACTAAGGCCGGTAATTCCCTCCCTAGCTTATAAAGCTGTATAGAGGGCTGCAGGGTCTAGAAGAGGGCGAGGTCGTTATCGTCGTTGCTTAATTCGTCACGGACACTATCTAGAAGCTCCTTTTTTACCGGGTGGTTCGGTAGGAATTTTAAGATCCTAAAGGCGTAGCGCCTATTAGATCTATTTAACCGAACCCGGGCCGGTGGAACAGCGGCTTCTAGTTCTAGAGGGCGGAGGGGGGAGCCTCTAAAGGGACCTAGGGCCCTAACTAGAGCGCCGTATTACAGGCGTTCTAGTCGGTCTAGTAGGTGGGTTTTTTAGGACCCGGGGTCCTACCAGAGCTATAAGCCGAAGTCAGCTATAATGAATACACAGGCTATATATAGCTGCCGTAGGGCTCTAAAAAACAGGCCCTTCTAGGAGCTAGCAAGCCTCTATAGTCGATTTAAGGCGCTAGTGGCTAAGTTTAACCGTTTTTCGACGTGGGGTTTAAAGGATAACTTAGGGTCGAACCAGACCCTAAGCCACCTAATAGCCCCCTCGGTAGGCCTAATTTCGTGCCCTGCTATAGTGGCTAAGTCGTTAACTATAGAGTGTTGATTATAGAAATAGATAAGCTCTGTTTTTTACGGGTCGAAGAGGACTTGGTTATTTTCTGCGGCGCTAAAAAGGGCGTTGGCTGCTGACTCTAGGGCCCTATAGTTCCTACTAGCTGATTTAGAGGCTACGGATAGCTAAAAATCATGTATATAGGAGAGCTATAGGCCCTAGAACCCTTTATCCACTATAACCCCCCTAATATATATCAGGAAGAGTATAAGGGATACGGGGGAGCCCTATAGGACCCCTTTATTTAGGGGGGTGGGCTGCTAGACCTGCCCCTCGAATACTAGCTGGATACGCCTATTTTCTATAAACAAGGCAACCTAGTTAACTAAGTTCGGGGGTAATTAAAGCTGCTATAGGGTACGGAGGAGCTATGCCCTGGCGACGTGATCGAAGGCGCCTTTAATATCTAAAAACAGGGTCGAAATAACTAAGTTTTTCTGATTTTTCCGTTATTTTTGGATATAATTTAGTAATAGAAGGGCTGTATCGATAGCTAAGCGTTGCTTTCTACCCCCTATTTAACTAGGGTGTAGAAGATCGTCCCGTGAGTTTATAAGGAAGGCGAGTCTAGCAGCTATAACCCTTTCTAGTACTTTACCTAAGCAGTTTAGAAGTGCTATAATCCTATAAGACTTAGGATATAAATAGTCCTTTTTCCCTGGCTTAGGCAGAATAACGCCAAGGGCCTTTTTCTAGCAGGTAGGGTAATAACCCACTAAAAAAAGAGCTGTATAGGCCTGTAGGAAGACCCCCGGTATCGTATTATAGGCTTATTAGATAGGTTTTAAGCCTATACGATCCGGGCCGGGTGCCTTGCCTATGGCAGCTCCAAAGATAGCACGCTATAGTTTAATAGCCTGCAGGCTAGGCCACTCCTAGGGCCTCCTTCTAGAGTCCTTACTACCTAATCTAGTTAGGTTCTGGGGTACTCTAGAGGGGCTAGAGGGGCCTAGGTCCCCTAAAGGGCCTGTACGAATAGGGGCTTTAGGGGTGTCGGTGGCGGTGGCCTCGGTGGCCTCGGTGGCCTCGGGGGTAGGAAATAGGGTCCTTAGGAGTGTAGTACACTTATCCTCGAAGGTATAGGCCTTAGGGCCTTCTGGTCCCTGAATAGGGGGTATTTTAGCGTTAAGGCTGCTTTTTATATAGCTATACGCCTTAAAAATCTTATTGCCTTCGGCCTAGGCTAGGAAGGCCTCCTAGTGGTCGGTTTTTGCTATTTTTATAGCGCGATAGTAGGCGTTTCGGGCTGCTTTCTAGGCGGCTTTAAGGGGGGTAAGCCGGGGGGCCAGGGCCCCCTTTTTTACCTCTTTCTTAAAGACCCTAAAGGCCCTACTACTCTCTTTTCGTAGGGTCTTTAGCTCTTTAGTCCACCACGGTTTTAAACACTCCACTACTTTAAGCCTAGGCGTGGAAGACTCCAGGGCTATAGTAATAGAGCTTAAAAGGTGGCGACCTATAGAGTCCTAATCTGCAGCGTCGATCGCCTACTTTAGCTAAAGGGTTAGTTAGGGTTCTAGGTCCTTTAGAGACCTAGAGAATAGGTCCTAGTCCGCTAATTTATAGTTATAGGCGGGTATGATAGCCTTATTTATAAGGCCTTAGGACCTAAAACAGCTACCGAGATAAGGATAGCGCGGTGGTCGGAGGTAGTGTTATCGATATACCTCTAGCTATTAAAGTGGAGGCGGTAAAAGCCGGGCGTATAGAAAGCTAGGTCTATAACTAACTCCCGGCGTAAATTATCCCTAATTAGGGTCCCTCTATACAGGTTAACCTTTTTAGGGTCCACTAAATAGGTAGCTCTAAGGCTATCTAACTAGTCTACTAAAGGCTAGGCCTTAATAGTATCCTGATTTAACGCAGCCCCGTTCCACTACTAGTAGTTCCTGTTAAAGTCCCCTATAATAAGGGCGGGTCCAGGGATTAAGAGGCCCTATAGGACCCTTTCTTCCGTCCAGGGGCGGGCTATAGAGCCTAAAAAGGGGGGGGAGGTCGAGGGGGGGCCAGGAGGCCCCGGGGGGGTCGTAAGCGGTCTAGGGGGGCCCGCGGTGCCTAGAGAGGGGCGGGGGCCCCTAGTATTCTTTAAGGGGTCAAGCTCTTCCTGATTATAGACGTATAGGATATAGAAGGTCTATGGAAAGTAAACCTTAATAATCTAAGCGTCTAGGTCGTTAAGGAGGTCGTTTCGAAGGGAAAAGTCGATATTACTAGCCTTTCTAATATAGGCTAGCACCCTAGGCCTAAGAGGGAAGACCTAGGAGGTGCAGGAGGTAGGGGGGGCGGTATAAAAGACCGAGTAGCTTTTAATCACCTAGCCTTCCGGTTTCTAAAAGCAGTAGGGTTCCTGAATTAGGACTATATTAGCCAAAGCCTTTAAAGCCTATTCCAGGATCGATTCGTGGGCCGGTTATTATTTATTAGTATTATATTAGATAAAGAGCAGCCCGTTTTTCGAGCTTTTTTCCGAGCTAAAAAACCCACTATTTATAAGAACAGTTAGGCTTTAATAGCTTAAATAACCTCGTAATCCGGGCTATCCGGGGGGTAGTCGCTATTATAGTTATAGTAATAATATTTAGTATAGACGCAGATACCGTATTCTTTATAGCGGTTATAGTAATATTCGGTATAATACTTATAGTTACCGGCGCAGATAAAACAGGTCGTTTCGGCCTTATAGGTGCCCTTAGTATAGCCGAATTTCCAGCACTTAGAGTACTAGGTTTTCGGGGTGATAGGCCTATATTTATAGACCTTAAGGCGTTAGCTAGCGATCTATAGGCCGAATTTTAGGCAGTGCTTCTGCTCTGCTTTAATAGGCACTATTAGGATAATAGTGCCGCTATTTTATTTATTTATTTATTTATCTTACTCCGCTATCCTATCTTAACCTATATATATAGGAGCCTGGTTAGGCTATACGGTCCTTCCTAGATTACTATAGAGGGGAAAAACCCTAGGGTAAAAAACCTTTATATACTTCCTTATAGTAGAGTGATGCCACCGCGGTGCCGATATAGCCCCGGTTCTGCCGTATTACGTATCTAGATCACACCTCTAGTCTAGTGGCTAACGGGAAGGAGCAGGCTAAGGTGTAGGTTAGCCTAAGCAAAAGGGTTATTAGGCCTCCTAGGGGGGTCGGTTAACCCTAAAGGGCTGCCGAAAGGCGTTTATAGGAGGACTATAAGATACGGTCCTTTACGTCACCGGGGGGCTAATCTCTTATTCTATCGTTAAAATAATAAAGCAGGAAGGCGCCACCTGCCTCCTTCGAGACAGGTGCCTTCTAGATCCGGTAGGCAGGGCAGGGCCCCGCCTATAATCGTAGATACTTAATAGATATCCTCGCCTTCTTCCTCTTCCTCTTCCTTTTCCTTCTTCCTATAACGTAACCGATCCCTTTATAGGTTATCCGCCAGCCACCCCCATGCCCGTTCCCGCGTGTTTTCCGTAGCGGCGCCTCGTTACTAACAGCGCGGCTGTATAGCGTTGCTTTTCCTTTTTTCCAGTTAATTCGCGGCAGCGGTATATGGTTTAAGTGGCGGGCTCGCGGCAGGGTTATGGTGGAGGTGGCTAACAGATTAGGTAGTCAAATAATAAAGAAACAAGTGACAGCGACGATAATCAAACTGTGAGTGGTCCGATAGTGCCGCTATTAAATAAGGGGTCAGGGCGGCCTAGCCACCTAGGCTAGCCTATAACCTTAATAGGGTTAAAGGTCGTAATTTCGGTGGCTATACCGGCTAGGCCTTAGCCTAGGCCAGAATAAAGGCCCTAATCCTCCTAGGGGGCGGTAGAGGGGTCCTATTCTTTAAAAGGGTAGACCGGGACCTGTTTAACGACTAGTTTAAACTAGTCGCTAGTAGGCTAAGGGGCCTAAAAAGGCAGGTCTTTTAGCTCTCTAAACCACTAATTTTATAATTCTAGGAGCTGTTCGGCAGTGTATTTCGGGCCTGGGGTTAGGACGAGGTTCCCCTTAGTCGAGGAGCTAATTACTACGACGGCGGGGGTGTTAGAATTATCCTTCCTATATCTACCACCCACCACCCCGACTTTTATTAGTGCGGGAGGTAAAACCCCAGCCAAATCCTTAACAGCCACCCTACTCCTAGGCACCACCCTGGACTTTAGGTTTAGGGGAGTCGCTAGAAACAGGGGAAAAAAGGGTATCTGCTAAGAGCCCTTAATTCACGCTTCTTAGTGGTACCACGCGCGCCACTCTGCGATACCTATACCGTACTATAAACGCCTTAGAAGGCCGCTATAGTGCTACCCCCCCTAGGAAAAGACCGAAAAATCTTCCTATAGACCTATAATAGCTAGACGGAAAAAGGCCTAAGCGCCTAAGCCGCTAGCTAATAGCGGGATATAACTAACCACTATTATAACTATCGGGCCCCCCCTATAGGGTATAACGGTATAAGATAAGACTTTCGCGAATAAAGCCTAAAAATAGTACTAATAGACTATAAATAAAGCCCTAAAGATACTATAACGCCGAGGATATTCTATTAATATCCTTATCTAGGCGGTTAAGGGAGGAATTAAAAAAGCGAAGGTATCTAAGGACGCCGACGTAACGCTAGTAGCCCGACTCGGTAACGAATTTATCGATCTAATCAGGACTAAAGGTCCGACCCTGCTTATAGGAACCCCGGCCGATATAAGGACGAAGGAGGGTGCCCCGGCCCCCCCCCCGCTAAACCACCGACTAGTATAAAGCTGGCTAGCTAGACTAACCCTAGCTTAATATCCGCTAGTATACCCCTTAGTACCCTAATAGAACCAGGCTAGCTAGATAACCCCTAAATATAGACTATAGTTACTAAGAAAGGAAAGAAGAATATAACCCTAAAAGGCACTATAAAGCCCCCGGAGAAATAGCTATAAGGGGGAAAACCAAAGGCAGACCTTAGGGTCTTTCTCCGATTCCTATCCTAGATTATCCCGGAACTAAAACGCCGTGAAGCACTTATAATTATTAAGCGGATTATTATAAAGACCCGGAAAGTAGACGACTAGGATATTATCCGGATTGACTATACCCGTACCGGAGTCGCCCTATACCCGAGGAACTCCTAAGCTAAATAAAAGATTCTAAAGGCAGGGGACGATATTATTACCGTAACTAGCGCCTTAGGTATATAAGGGGCGGAAGTCTAGTATACCTACGTGATCTATAAGGTAATTAATTAGATCGGTAACCTTAAGGTTATAGAGGATATAGTAGAAAATAAAGCCCTATAAAGGACCGGGCTTAAGCCGGTACGGGTTTAGAGATAAAACCGACTAAACCATAGCGGACTTATAAGCTAGCTTATCTTATTCTAGATATAACCAAAGTATCGGTTCCGCCTATTTAAGACGTCTATAACCGCGAAACCCTAGGAAAATAAGCGCCCTATTATTTAATATAATAAATACTAGGGTTTTTACCCCCGACACGCCTATAATAGGATAGCCTAATATAGGGGGTATAGCTTTATTACCGAAGACTATACCTATAAGATCCGATATATTAACTACTTCGGACCCTACCCGGCGAATAATCTAAATTACCTGGCCCGATTAAGGAGAGTAAACGGGGAAGTTACCTCCCCCTTTAAGGCGGAGCTTAGTAAGATTCGCGCGAAGGGTAACGCCCTCCGAGTAAAGCTTAACGCACCGCCCTAGACCTCTATGGATAAGGCCGGTACCCCTAAAAACAGCGATACTACCTAGGGTAAAGCCGTCTCCGATACTAGCAAAGCTAACGTTAATAATAGTAAAGGGGATAATAACGCTAACGCTAATAATAGCGGGGAGACCTAGAATAGCGTTAAGATAGACGTTAACGACCCTAAGACCTCCGTTAAAGACCCGGTCTAATACCCCCTATAGACTCCTAAAAGGAAGTCCGTAAAGAGGGATAATAAAACCCCGACTCCGGCGTAGAATAAGAAACTAACGCTAATATAGGTATAGCTATAAAAGGCCCCGGCTAAGGAGGCCGGAGACCCTATTACCGGAGCCGTGATAACCGAAACCCCGGAGGATAAATTATCGGCCTAGACGCTAGTATAGCTACTAGGGGGCTAGAATAACCCGGTCGGCTCTAATATATATCTAATAGAACGTAGATAAGAACCGAGCGCTATTTAGGGTAGTATTAGCGATAGCGTAAAAGGCCCGCCTTAATATACTAATATACTAGGAACCCCTAAAAGGAGATACTAGGAATAGGACGCTACCTAACCTTCCTGGCTATAAGAAATACTTACTAATACGGATATAGCCTGACCCCGGGGAGGAACCTAGGGTTATCACGTATATAAAGGCGAGCCTATACTTATAGTAACTAGAGTCGTTATTACCCGGATCTAAGGACCTGCTCCTGGTTAAGGTGAATAGTATAAGCTTCTTAAATATCTACTAAGGTATAATAGGTAGTGCCGATATATAGAAAGACTTTAAAGCCTCCGGATAGACGCCCCCTACTAATATAATAATCGGGGGGGACTTTAATATAAGATACCACGACTAGGAACCGGGAGTCTCCTAGGTTACCGGTAAAGGTAATAAAATCGCTAAGTAGATAGAATAGTATAGGCTAAGCCTATATAATACCCCCGGAGAGGTAACCTATAGCTGGGGGGGCGTATATACTATTATAGACCTAGTATTTTTAACGGCACCACTTACGGATATCAGAGTAAAGGCAGAGGCCGGCCCCCCGGTATACTACTACCTATTAATAGGATAAATTAGTACCGTATATATTACCCCGGAGAACGCTGCTACTAGACCGGACCGCTATAAACTGCCTAAAGAAGCAGAGAAACAAGCCGTGATCCGGAGGGAGGTTATAGTGTCATAGGTTTTATATAAGGAGTAAAGAGAGTCGTTAAGACTACGACAAGAACAGGTCACGAAGCTAACCTTAGGGGGGAATGATTATAAGATTGTTCGTTAAGCCCCTCTAACTCAGGACTTAACGGGAAACACCCTACTTAAGGGCTAGTGACTATCCTCCCTAGGACTAGTATATAACAACCTAAGGCTCTAAGATAACAGGTCTTAGGCTAACTTAATAGTCCTAAAATATAACTCGGTCCTAAATATCTCCTAGGGTTAACCTTAGGCCGGTTCCGGGTTCCTAACGCATTCCTCACCGCCCCTAAGTCCTATCTAACCCCCTCGAATAGAATATCCCTGATATCACACCCCTCCTTCCAAGGCTCCTATCCACGGGAGCCGGTAACCGTTACTAGTCCGGACCCGTCCGTTAATCTATCCCGACCTAGGGATAGGCAGGCCGGCCTAAACCCCACCTATCAGGGCCACTAACTCCCTCCTTATCTATCTAAGCTAAACTAAACGTCCCTGTTAACCTGGCCTAACCTTCCTTTAATTAATCCTATCCTCCTCGTATAGTATAACCATAATCCTTATAAACCGGGAGACCCTGTTATCTTTAGATAAAGCATAACTCTCCTAGGTCCCCTTATTCATCACCACCACTACGACTATACCCTAATAAAGCCCCGAGCGCTCTAGCCAGGGCCCCTCCGATAAAGGGCTCTAGTCTAGATAAACTATAATTCCAAAGGCAGGCATTATATCGGTAAATAATAGCACTTATAGGCAGTAAACCGTAGTCCTTATTACTTTAGCAATCCTCTAGGACTCCTTTTATCCACTCTTCTTACACTACCACTATTATTAAGGCGGCCTAAGATACATATATAAAGGGCCTATCCTAAACAAAGCCTATCACGATATAGTCCTAAATAATAAAGAACTTACCCTATTTCCTTTATCGCCCTCTCGCGACTTATCCAGCTTAAGGCCGGGCAATAATAAGGCATAATATCCATTATAAACATCAATAATAATAGAGCCCCTCCGTAGACGCGTATTCTATAATAGCACCCTAGACGCGCCCTTTATTAACTAAATAACCGTATCGTAAAAACCTATAATAGGTAGTCGTATCTAGGTAAAAGGGGAAGGAGCAATATAAGTAAGGCCTATATTAGGTTATACGCCTATACTAGTATAGGACTTTTCCGTCTACCTAACTCGTTTTATTATTTTTCCTCTTCCTCACCTATTCTTATTTACCTATCTATAATAATAACAACGCCATTACTATTAATAATAAGTCATCCGCCCCCGTCCACACTAAGGGCATTAACTCATCCTATCGACTCCTTATTAGGGTACGTATTATCTTTATATAGTTCCGTGTATCGTATATAGGAACACGGGCGGCTTAGGGTCCGGCTAATATCGTGGCAGATTATTATTATTATTACCACCACTATCACTATCACCACTATATAAGTGTTATGCCCCCCCTTTACGTAAACCGTGGGCTAACTTATAGTATTAGAGCAGACCATTATTATATAATAACGCCCCCTGCTTTAGCTAATAAGCATAAAAAGTCCGGCGTGGCTAGTAAATCTAAGAAATCCGGTAAGGCCGGCATAAAGTCCACTAAGGTAGCACCTAAGGTTATCGATAAGGGGATAACTAAGACTACTAACAAAAAGGCATAGCGGGCCGCTAAGAAGGCTTAGGCTAAGGCTAAGGCCATAGCTATAGCGGCTACTCTTAAGCAGTAATAGCAGTAGTAATAGTAGCAGCAGTCTAACTCTTTATCGGACTTATTATCGGATTCGTCTTCGGATTCGTCGTCTTCTTCCTCCTCGGAGGATAAAGCTATCGAGCAGCCAGGTACGGCGGCTACTCTAGCTAAGTAAGCTACGCTAGTCGGGACCGTTAAGAAACCGGCTACTACGGCTACTCCGGTTACTAAGTTAACCGGCCCTCTCCCTTTAGGGCGTGATAACTCGCTATAGGGTGCTCTCGAGCCCCTCGGTAACCTAAAGGGCGTCCTCGACTATACTAGTCAGGATATTATTATAAGCGGTGGTGCCGATAAAGCCACCCTCTTTAATAATAAGGAAGCTAACTCCGATAAGTCGTTATTATCGGAGTTCGCTTTATCTATAAACGGGTTTAGCGATAAACCCTTAGACTTTAGCGACGGCGATAGCGTTAAGATACCGGTATATCCCGTTATCTTAGTTAGGTCGGGCCTAAAGCTTCGTGCTCCTTATAGGCGGTACGCCCGCGCACTGGGTTTCCTAGTGCTGCGTGGCGATAACACCACCGGTCCTATTATTATACGGCCCTGCCGCGGTAATAAGGTGTCTAATAAATACCACTACTATTATAATAGTAATAGCCGCGACTATAAGTTAGTATATTTATATAGCTATAGTCCCCTCCACTTTAACCGCTCCTAAGGTCACTAACTGGATATATAGCTTTCGTTATAGGCGGAGAGGGCAGCTAAGAAGCTATAAAAGATATTAGTAGCGGCCGTACGGGGCGGCGGTGGTCTAGACGACTAGGCGTCTATAAGTTAGCCCGATATCTTTATAAAAAGCACCGCTAATATATATAAGCGCCGGGCCTACCGGGTCTAAATTAAGCTATACTAGGCCCTCGAGGCTATAAAAAAGTACGCCCGCGATAATAAGGGGTTCGACCCTATAGCGCGTCGTTGCTAGGAGGAGGAGGAGGAGGCGGAGAGGAAGCGCCGCGATACTCCTATTAAAACGGAGCGTTACCTAGCCACTATTACCCGCTATCTAGGCTAATTAGTTAAATAAAATTCGAAGTTAGCCGGTCTTCGTAAAAAAACCGGCTAAAACTAGATAAGGATTACTTACGGTGGTCGTTAGGATCGGGCTAGGGGAGTTTAGGGGTGGGGGTAGGCGTTAGCGTTTTTTTTTTGATTTTTCTTTTTTCTATTTTTTTTTTATTTACTTCCCTAGACCTAAATAAGAAAAGTCCCTGCGGGGCACCGACAACGCTATTAACTGGTTTCCTTCTTTTGATTATAATACCGGCCCACTTAATAAGGTATTCGCGCCTGTTCCTGTTATAGCGATAAGCCAGGGCTTCCTCTACCTTATATTTATCCGACTCTTATAGTTCGACCTTAACGTCCGCGGGTATAGGCGACCTGCCGTCCCGAGATTTCTATAGTTTAAGGAGCGAGATCGGGAAAACGTTATAAATCTTTATTGACTCCGGGAGCTATAGCTTATAGGCGAGCCTATACTAGCCTATTACGGAGGTAATCTTATAAGGGCTAAGGAACTTATCTAATAGTTTCTTATTAGGGCGACGTTACTTAATATTCTTCGAGGATAGCAGTATATAGTCGCTAATCTTAAAGCGCTAGGCCGCCCGGCCGGCGTTATAGTATCGTTTATAGGTGGTTTAGGCTTTCCTAATAAGGACCTTTATAGCCCTGCGATTCGATATAAGGTGCTTTACCCTTTACTCGGCTATAGCGGCACGAACCTTGCCCGACTTATATATCTGTATATTATATAGTCCGCGTGGGTTAAAACCTATTAGCGTAATAGAAAGGGTTTACCGGATAGCTAAATACTATACGGTATTATAAGTAAACTAGGCCAGGGGTAGCTAGTTAACCTAGTTGTCCTATTATAGGGCACCGAATACCCGTAGAAAGTACTCTAAGTTCTGGTTCTATTATTCCGTCTAGCTATCCATCTAGGGGTGGAACGCGGTTAATAACCGCCGCTCAACGCTTAGAAGGCTATACAGGGTGGTCCAGAACTTACTAGTAAACAGGGACCCTTGGTCTAAAATAATGCTATTAGGTAGGCTATAGATACTAAAAACGTGCACCTATAGAATACTAACGAGACCCTTAGCTATTAAAGAGCTGCTATAGGGGATATAGATCGCGTACTTAGTGTATCGATATACTATAACTAGGATAGAATCCCTTTTCTTTCCCTATAAGGTTATAGGGGGGAGGCCTATTATAAAGTCTATTAAGATCTCTTAGAACGGCTATTCGGGTATAGGCAGAGGTGCCAGGTACCTAAAGGGCTTATACTAGCGCGGCTTAGTCCTCTAATAGATACTATATATAGGCACGAACTTCTTAACGTCTCGCGAGAGGTATTCCTAGTAATAGGACTCGGAAATCCTCTTAATCGTCTAACCTAACCTATAGTGGCCCGTAGTAGGCGCGTTATAAAATACCTAGAGGACCTTATCGCGTAAACCTAACTAGTTCGGCATAAAGAGACGGTCCCTAAAGTAGACCGCACCCTAACCGTTATAGGACTATAGGTCCGCTAAGTTATCTTTTAATACTAAGGAGATATAAAAGGGATTATCCTTTTAGGCAAAGATAATCTTATCCTTTAGGCTAGATAGACCCGAGGGCTTAGGTACACCACGGGCCCTTATAAGGCTAATAACAAACTTCTTAGTAAATCCCTTAACGGGTTTCTACCGCTCTGCTTCGAGATCTACCTAATCTATAATAAGCTACGGCTTCTATAAAAGCCTATCTACGGGGTTCTAAACGCCTAGGCGGTAACGGATCTTAAAATCAAAGCTTAATAGCTCCTTTAGCTAACGGGCGTGTTAAGGTTTAATTCGAGGCTTATTTAGCAGATACCGGTGGTTTAAGTGGTTAGTTAGCACCTTTACTAGGGTCTAACTATACGCTAAATAATAGCGCTACTACCGGAACGCTTCGATAATCGTTATTAACTTAGTATCTAGTATCGGATAGTTTAGTTCGGGTCCCCTTAGCTTCTTAGATAGGAACGCCACGGGTCGCTAGGTTTAGTCCTTATACTAGCTAATTATAGCGCCTAGTATAAAGTTAGACGCGTCGGGTTCTACACGAATAGGCAGGGCTAGGTTAAAATACCGTAGCACGGGTACCGACTAGAATAACGATTATAACTTCTTAAAAACGGCCCTCTCTATATCCCCTAACTAGAACGTACCTAGTCTGCCCCCTAACCTTAATAGGTCCGTAAAAGGGGCAGCGACCTTAGAGTAGCCTTCGATAAAATATTAGTAAAAACCAGTAAAACCCAGGAAGACCTAAATCTTCTTAACGGAAATAGGTTCTTCCTAATCCTTAATAGCCTTAACCCTCTTTAGGTCTATAAAAACCCTATTAAGGCTATATATAAAGCCTAAGAACTCGACCTCTTATATCTTAAACACGCATTTCTAAGGGTTTACGAATAGGGACTACTCCCTTAGGCGTATAAGGATCTCCTTAACGTGCACGCGGTGGGTGCTAAGGTCCTTGCTATATATCAGGATATCGTCTAGATATATAACGCAGATAGTATCGATAAGACCCTTTAAGGCTTTATTAATATAATGCTAAAAGCTAGCGGGGGTATTATATAGACTAAAGCGTATTACTAAGTACTTAAAATATCCGTACTTAGTTCTAAAAGCCGTTTTCCACTTATCCCCTTCTCGAATTCTTAAGCGATAATAGGCGTCCTTAAGATCTAACTTAGTATAGACCGTGGAGGATATAAGGCGGTTAAGGATCTTATATATTAGGGGGAGCGGGGTACGGTCCTTACGGGTAACCTTATTAAGGCCTCGATAATCTATATATAGATATAGCTATCCACCCTTTTTTAGTATAAATAGGATCGGGGCGCCCGTAAAGCTTATCGATAGGCGAATCTACCCTTTAGCTATAGCCTCCTTAATATAGTCTCGAAGGACAGCTAGTTCTTACTCGGCTAGGGGGTAAATAGGGCCGAATAAGGGTAACTTACCTTCCTCTATCTCGATTATATAATCCTAACGCTAATAGGCGGGTAGGCGGCCGGCCTCTATAATATTAAAAACGTTTAAAAACTCTTAATAGTATTCGGGGATAATATTCCCTAACTTATCCTTATCCAGTAACTCTTAATATAGCCCGGGATTAAGATATTCTAGGATTCCTTTATCTGGTTAGGTCGGGTTAGGGGGCACGGGGGGTATAGGTTACGACAGGTCTAATTAGATAACCGGGATTAAAGGACTATTAGGTAACGTATCCTCTTCTTCCTTAGTAGCGTTCCACTTCGTGCTAACGACTTAGCTAATATAGGGGGCACCGGACTTTATAAGGCGGATAATAAGCTATATATGCTCCTTCGCCTTCTTTAACTCTCTCCGACCTAGGACGCCTTAAAGGTCCTCTTATTAGAGTCGATATATCTATTCGCTAGACCGGAAAGAGGTAACGGGGTTATATTCCACTAACTAGGGTATACCGAGGATAACTTAGGACCTATCAGGGTTTATATCCAGCACCTCGAACTTAATCGGATATATCCGGATCCGGTCCTAACTATCCGTGACCTTAATATACGTCTAGAAGGACCCGATAGACTATACGTCGACCCTAGGGATAACCTATCCGAGTCGCTTAGGTGGTCCTAAGGGACTATAGTTAGGAGGTAGGGCCCTTTAGTCGATCAGGTTAACCTCGGCGCCTTTATCTAGCTTAGCGCTCCGGCGGCCCTATCCGCCGCTTAACCGTAATTCTAACTTCGCCTTAATCGCGCCCTTACTAATAAAGAACGGCTAAGACGGCGGCCCTTCCTAGGCCTAAGCCTATCTAATAACGGGGTGCCTCGGGTTAACCGGTAGGTTATTCGGGTTCTAACTAGTAGAGTATCCTAATAACTAACCTGACTTAGAGGGCTCCTTTAGGTATTCGTTCTAGTAGTGACCCTTTTTATTATAGCCAAAGCACGTAACGCCGCTATTATTACGCCTTTTAGGGGGCCCGGGGGCTTCCGTGTCGTCTATTTCGATTAATTCCACGAAACCTTAGGGAGGTATAGAGGGCCGAATAGTTATAGTACGGGCCCTATTAGGGGCCCTATTACGCCCACGCTTCTCGCCGCGGGGCTACCTTAGGCGATTATTCCGGGGCGCCTTTTCTTTATTCTTACGCAAAAGAGTAATCTCTGCCTACTAGGCTACGACTCCTAGTGCCTTACTATTAGTAGGGATACCGGCTATTATAATCTAATCACGTAGTGGCTTATTAAGTTTCGTTAAGATTAACTATATACGCTATTTATTAAGGAAGGGTAGGGATACCTTATTAAATAATAAGTTAAGCTTATCGATAAACTTAGTATAGGACTAATTAGGCTTTTATAGGGTCTAGTCCGAGAATAGCTTCTTAGTTATAGATATCTCGCGGGTCTTATTATCGACTAATTACTCGGTTAGGAACGACTTAAGGTCCTCCTAAGTAGCACCTCTAGTCTTCCTATACGTGTATCTATAATAGGCATACTAGCGGGACTTTATCGTTTTCGGTAGCAGGGTAAATATAAGGTATATTTTCTCCGGTTCGGTGGGTTTGATATTATTAAGCATAAAACGCTCTTCGAGTTCCTCGATAAAGGTCTAGAACTGGTTATAGGACTGCCCGTCCTATTCCAGGAGCTTTTACAGAACCTTATACTAACTTTTACGGGAGTCCCCTTAGGGTGCACGCTTAGAGGTATCGGGGTCCTTCCCTTATCGAAGGGCAAGGAGGCGCTTCTCCTTCTTTTTATAGGCTCGGCGGTCCTTATAGTGCTTAATTAGGAAATCAAGCTCCGCCGATAATAGGGTGCCGGGGGGGCGGCCCTTAAGGTCTTTAATATCGAATTAGGGTTCCGTTCGGATAACTTAGGGGGTCCCCTAGTCGAGTAGTAGTCCTATTATAGGATTATAAGCGTCCGGGTTAGCTTATCCGCGAATCTCGAATTCAGGGTTACTATCTTTATCCTCTAACTCGGGTATAAAGGATTACTCGTGATTAGCGCCTAATAGCCTGGCTTCGGCTCCTTTAGTAGCGGGGGAAGTATCCCGGGTATAAATAGTAGTAGTGCGCTTAGGGGGTATCTTAAGTACTGGCTAGGGGCAGTAATAGGATTTATAAAATAACTAGTCTTTCGAACTCTTAATAGTCGTTATACCTATAAACGGTTAGAACGAATAAAATATTATAGGTTTTATATAAGGAGTAAAGAGAGTCGTTAAGACTACGATAAGAATAGGTCACGAAGCTAACCTTAGGGGGGAATAATTATAAGATTATTCGTTAAGCCCCTTTAACTCAGGACTCAACGGGAAACACCCTACTTAAGGGCTAGTGACTATCCTCCCTAGGACTAGTATATAATAACCTAAGGCTCTAAGATAACAGGTCTTAGGCCAACTTAATAGTCCTAAAACATAACTCGGTCCTAAATATCTCCTAGGGTTAACCTTAGGCCGGTTCCGGGTTCCCAACGCATTCCTCACCGCCCCTAAGTCCTATCCGACCCCCTCGAATAGAATGTCCCTGACATATAGATAGCCTATAGCTAGTCGACCGCCCTTAGGTAAAGACCCTAGAATCGATTAATAGGTAGGCTAAATACCTAGTCGATATTATTATAAGCCTATTTTAACGGCTTAGTAAGAAATACCGCGGACTAGCTAGTAATAGAAAACCGTGGTGGAACGACGAATATAGAGTAGCCTATAGGGTAGCGATTAACCGTAGACGTTATAACCCCGATAACACCGAACCACGGGATGCCTTTTAGAAAACCGTGAAACGGGTTAGCAGGGAATACTAGAATAAGAGGATTAGGGGAGTTAAGAACGCCGACGAACTATATAAGATCGTCGGCTAGTATAAAATAAGGGACGGTATAGCCGTCCCCTAATCTTTTATAACGGTCTAGGCTACTTTAAAGACGCTAAGAAGGGGGAACTCCTCCGTAAAATAAAACTAGCTAGAAGGCTAGATATCCCGGACCTAGAAGACCTATAGGACCGCCCTCTAGAGGGACTAGTCAGGGCTATTCTAAAGGACGGCCCTATCCTTAGGGATAAGGTAAGATAATATACGGTGGAGGTTAATACCACTACCCTAGGTAGTAATAACGCTAGTATCCCCCTACTCTAACTAATCTAGCCCGAAATTAAGGAGGAGGTTACGGAACTGTTCGAAGCGTGCAGGCTAACTAGCCACTACCCCCGACCCTTCTAAAGAGGAGATATAGTAATAATCGATAAACCAGGGAAGGATACTAGCTTTATCGCCGGCTATAGACCGATCTAGCTACTTAGTATACTAAGTAAAGGCCTAGAATGTATTATAGTAAAGAGGACGGCCTATAAAGCCATAAAGGCTAGAATCCTTAACCCTTAGTATATCGGGGCACTACTAGGGCGGTCTATAATCGACCTAGCAGCGATCCTAATATATAAGGTTAAGTTATAGCTTATATAAGGGAAGCAGGTTATTATAGTAATTAATAATATAAAAGGGGTATTTAATACCGTACTATATAGCTGGTTTATCTATAGGCTATGTAAATAAGGCTAGGATATACCGACTATACGATAATAAGAGAGCTTCGCCTTAGCACGAAGCGCTAAAGTAATCTTCGGTGCCTCCTGCCTCGAAGAATATACCCTACTAAACCCGGTAGGCCTCCTATAAGGCTCCCCGGCCTTACCGATTAATACGTACTTAGTATTATAGAAATACACCGTCTACCTAATAAAGAGAACCGATTCGGATACGCTAATAATATATACGTCGTTATAGCGTATACCGATACTAAGATAGCGGTAATAATAATTAAGGAGATACTATAATACTAACTCTAATAATATAAAGATAATAGGGTCGAGCTAGACTATAGTAAAGCCGAAGCCTAACTCTTCTCCTATTAAAGGATCCCTTAGTTCCTTATAATAAAACTACCCCTATTCGACTATAAGGTCGCGGTCGCTTATACCGTTAACCTATAGGAATAGAAGCTACTAGCCCCGATTAGGTGGCTCGGTATATATATAGATAGGCGCCTCGATTTCTAAGACCACGTGGAGATATAGGCGAGGAAGGGACTTAAGGTCGCTAACTATATACGGGGCCTTGCCGGAGCCACCCACGGCCCGAACCTAGCTCTACTACGACGCGCTATACTAGTATATATCCTAATTATTACCCACTATACGGCGGAGATCTAGTAGGAGGGACCCCGGGCTTTAGCCTAGGGCCGCTATAATATTATCTATAAGAAGTAGTGCCGGTCGCTATCCGGATACCTACCTAAAACTAAGTTAATAACCCGAGTATAGATAACTATAATTAGAACCGTGCTCTTAGCCTAGAAGACGGTCCCGGTGCTAGCCCTATACCGGGAATTAGGAATTCCTATAGCAGAAGACTACGCGGAGTACTTATAGTAAAGGTATACTACCTGGATTACGGGACTCGAGAAGGACTACCCGGTAGTATAAGCTATCTCCCTAATTACTTAAGGGGACGCGAGACGGACTAAGGCCCCGACGCGGCGCTTAAGAGTATTACGGACTAAGGAACTAGTATATATAAGACCGCTATAATACCGCCTAATAAAACCCCGTTTTATAGGACGGAGCTACTAGGATAAGATCCTATTTAACGATAGGATTAAGGAGGAAGCCACGGAGACCTTTAATAAGTAGGTTAATAAGCTAGACCCGGAGTATACTCTGGTATTCTTAGACGGGTTATAAAAAGGCTAAAATATAACCTAGGCCTTTTCGATATAGCGCGGCGGAAAAAAATCACCTTTAATCGCGGATATATTCGTAATATAGTGGTTTTTAATAGGGAGGTAACCGGGGTAGCTAGAGGACTAGCCGCGGCGGTCCGCCTCCCCGGAATAGGAGAGATTACCTACTATATCGATAACTAAGCGGTAATCTAGGGGCTCGCCGGTATAGTACCTAGGTTATCGCGGTAAGAATTCCTATAATAGTAACGCCTAGTAACGATTTTCTTAACCTACTTATAGTGGTTACCGGGATATATAGGGATCCCGGGTAATAAACGAGTAGACGAACTCTGCTTAAGCGAAGACGCCTAAGGGATCCTATTAGAAAATAAGAGGCCGACCTAGGCAGGGGTAAAAGCTATTATAATAGCCCGCTAAAAGACTAGGCTTTAGAAATAGCACGCTAAGTCCTGGCCACGCTGATACGAAGCGGCTATATAGAAGCAGCTAGGGTTTAGTTAAAGAGAACCAAAAAAACTAACCCTCCCCCGTAAGACCCTGATACGCCTAATCTAAGTAAGGATAGGCCACGGGGACTTTAAAGAATACTATTAAAGGTTTTATCACGATAGCTACGTGGCCTACTACGGCTACGGCCACACAAAGACTCCGGAGCACTACGCCTACTACCGTAAGGTTAGAAACTCTAGTAGTTAGCTAGAAGAACTCTGGCACCACGAAAACAGGAGGAAAACTCGCCGCTTTAACCCCTAGGAGACCCTTATAGAGATCCTAATAAACAGCGTGGCCTTCGCCGCGCTAGCGGAAATAACAGGCTTCCTTAATAGAATCTGCCCGATCCCTTCGAATAGAAGGAGCGCTAGCTAGAAGGACGGACTAGTAGATAGTGGGACAGCTATAGGCACGTAGACCCCCGAGGGTTTATAGCGAGACACAAGAGCTATCTTTTATCTTATATACTTTCTTTAATAACATAGTATAGATATCGTCAGTTATTATGGTTTAGGAGGCATAGAGTTAAGCGATTAGCCTTATACGGCCTAGGCATGGATATATAGATATCTTACCGCCCGATATCCCGATAGCGGGACGCGGCGCCAGTCTTTACTAGCGGCCGCTAAGGCATTAAATAGATATATATACATACATACACGGCTAGGGTGTTTAGGACCTTATTAATCCTATTTCGAAGCTCGAGAGGGTTGATTTCCCCGAGGGATTATCCTTTAGTAGGCTAAAGCATTATTCTTCGGACCTTTTTCGGGTTTTTTAGAGTAGCAGGGGGGGGAGGGGCAGGCCCTATAGAGCCCGTAGGCCCTATAGGGCCTATAGCTCCTAAGGGGGCTTAAGCTCCTTTAGCGGCAGCCTGGCTATAAAGGGGCTACTACTACTACTACTGCTATTATTCTATAAGTTTACGAACAGCCTAAGCTAGTTCGTTAACCCTCTATTCAAGTACAGAGGCAATAGGTGTAATAGTGTAGAAAGGCGAAGCCGTTACTATGCAGAACGGCTCAGGCAGTATAATCTCGGACAAGTCTTCGATAATAGGAGTGCTCAAGACCACGAAGTGTATATAACCAAAATAACACACATAATAAGGAGACCTTTAGAAAAGGTTCCTAAAGGTGCGCGCTGCTCTGATTAGGGCAACGTAGCTTGAACGAAGTGAATATAATAAACGTGGCAAAACTTAGGGTTAAAAGGATAATAATTATATGGGATAATAAGCATCCTCTGTGTCTAGGTGGCGTCGCCACGTATATATAATATATAAGAGAAATGAAAAAGCGCGCGTCTTATAACGTCACGTAACGTCCTAATAACATGGCACTGGGTTCCGATCCACCCCTCTATACTAACTAATAAGTTATAGTTAGTGGTTTAGGTAAGGATAAGTGCTTATTTCGATTTATTAGCGTATTCTTCGATAATCCTTTATTATATATCGTCCTTTATTTAGATTTCGCTAATATAGTGCACGGCCTAGTCTTCTTAAATCCGGTCTAATTCGCCTTAGCCTTTAGCCGGGCGGCCGTCGGTAATAGGTAGCCGGGATAAAGTATCGGCTACTATATTCGTTTTACCGGGGATATATCGATAATCTAACTAGAATTAGCTAAGAAACTCGGAGTAGAGGGTAAGCTTTATATTTAGCCTAGTCTTATCGGTGCTAGACAGGATAATCGACTTTATAATACTAATAGTAGCGGCGTGGTCTATAAGGACTATAATCGGGTTATAAGAAGCAGACTAAATAATAGTACGGGTCTTATAAACGGCCTATACTAGGTAGGCTACCTTATATTCCGTGGGCTAGTACTTCTTTTTAGCGGGGTTAAGCCCCTTACTAATATAGAGTATTAGCTAAACGTCGGTTTTCCTAAAGGTTCCTTTAAAACGCTATTTAGTCTTATCGACTAATTAAAAGAGTATAGCTAAGAACCCGTGCTCTTTAGAGGTATCTAGCTAGATAAAGAGGATCTTAGTAAGGATATAGTAGAATAGGTAAGCGTCTAAGGTAAAAGCGCCGGTAATATTATAAAACGCAGCTAACTCTTTAGTAATAGCCTTAAATATTATACGTTTAGTATACGCTTTACGGGCCTATCCCTTATCCTTCCCGATCTAATAAGCCTTAGCGAGGAGAGTCGTCTTCCATTATGAAAGGGGAGGGATTCGATAAGAGAATCGGGGAATAAGATACCGAAGCCACCCTATTATCCCGATCTAACGTTTTAAGGATTAAAGGGAAGTCGGAGGGCGAATCTTTTATAAAGCCTTAGTATATTCTTTGGTGTTCGATAGCCCGAGGGCGTTAACTTTTAATCCTAGTAGTTAAACTAACGGATATCTAATAAAGGACTTATCGGGAGAGATACTAATCCTTTTTTTACCAAACAGGGAGCGTATTATATTTAAGTCCTTCGTATAGTTATTCTTAGTATCCGATATAATAACGATATTATTAATAAAGGCGGAGATAAAGTCCAGGTATAGGCGAAGGAGCTAGTCTATATAGCATTAAATATACGCGGGCGAGTTATAAAAGTCTATTAGGGCGACCTTAAGCCGTTCCTATCCCTATTAAGAAAGTATAGTAAACCGCTTACGGTATAGTTTATATATAGGAAACTAGTAGAAGAAAGCCCGGGTATTAAATAACGGAGATAAACTTCTTCCCTTATAGTCGCTTAATAACCTTATCCTAGAGCGGTATCGGGTATATATCTAGGATAGTAACCTTATTTAAGGCACGAAGGTCGATTACTATATAGCCCTTACGTTTACCTTTTACCTCTCGTTATATAATAATAACCGGAGCACTAAAGGGCGTTAATACTAATATATATTCTATACGGTACTAGTTATAGAGTCCCTCTACAGTTTAGTCTAGAAAGGCTTAGTCCTTACGGCTAAGTGGATATAGTTTCTAGCTAATCCTCTAGGTATACCACTTATCGATTAAGGGAACGCGTATGTAGTCCTTCTTATTTATATCTATAACGCCTTAGTCCGTCTAAACCTTAGGATAGTTACCGATAATTCTAGTAAAGCGCCGTATAAAGCGGGCTATAGTTATAGACGGTCACGCCTTCTAGAGGCGCTTCAGTCGGGGCGTCCGGGCTCTTAGCGATTCCGAGCTTCCCGCTAATAGGTAAATACCCTTTAAAGATATCGCCTTATCCGTCCTGACTTAGGGACCTCTCGGCGGCCTTTAGTCGTTTTATTAAGATATTATAGGCGTTATCCTGCTCTATATTAAAATACCTCTCCGCGTAAAAGGGACCTATATACCCTAGCTTACTACCCCGGGAAATAAGTAGCGGCTAGTCGCTAGCATTATAGATTAGTATAGATATCCCTTTACTAAGGATATAGTTTAGTAAACCCTTAATATCCGGCTAGAACTCTATAGAGTCTAAGGTTATATTCCGTTCCTTAAATAGGACGAATCTATACCAATATAGTAGAATAGTAACCTTCTTAGCGGCTTTTAGTCGGTGCTGGACTAATAAACGTTTAGCGAAGATATATACCGGGACGATAAGACCCTTATAGGACCTAATCTGGATAGCGTCCTACGAGTTAAGGATATCGACCTTATTCGGATAGTTAAATTCCTGCCCGTAGAGTAAACTAGCTTTTAGCTTAGAGACCACCTAAGGCTTTATATATAGCCGACCGACTCGGGGCTAGCTATCCACTATGTCTTATTCTAGCAGAGTAAATAAAGCCTATCCGATAATATCCGAGGTACCCACGCCACGAAGCGTAGATATCTTAGACGTATCGATTTCCGCGTCTAGGAGATTAGGTAAAAGGTGCTAGCTTATAATATACTATAAGGCACCTAAATTAATATAAGCTTTATAAAAGGCGGTATCTAGAGTTACTCGGACTTAGACCCTTATATATATAGCCGTATAGGCCGGCTATAGGGTCTATTACTTCCTCTAAAGCGCCCTCGATTAGCGGGGAGTTCTAACCGCCTTATTACTTTATTAGGAATAGGTAGGAATAGGACTTCTTATAACGGAGGGCCTTATTATTAGATCTTATTAGCTATTTATACCTAGTATATTATTGTTATATCTAATAAAGATCACGGTACTTAGATATAAATCCGGGTTTATCGGCGACCTAGTATAGTTAATCACTGCCTTTATCGGTCTTAACTTTATTATTTATAAGGCCTTCGGAACTATGAGACTCTTTTTCGAAATAATAAAGGTCCTTTAGTTTCTTATTATTCTTATATCCTTTATTAAAGACCTCGTTATCGATAATAGTGTTTATAGGGTCCCGGGATTATTCTTAGCGGAAGTTCTTATTTCCGCGCGCTAGCTAATTAGATATATTATTAGCTAAGAGCCGTTTACTATATTCGTTTATATAGCCGTTTACCGTTCCTAGGGCTAGTAGGGCGCGGTTATTCTAACGGAATTAACCTAGTCCTAGTAAGCGATATTCCGGTAATAGTAAATAACGATCCGGCGCTAGGGAACGTTATTCGGGCTATAACGAGCGACGTAAAGCCGGGCTACTATATCGATCCGGGTACCGGGGGAAAGGCGAATATACCTAGGAGAATTAGTTTAATATCGATATCCGTTTAATCTATAATAGGGTTTATTAGGTAATAAGTACCTTCTAGGCTTTATTAGTATAGTTCTGGTACTATCATAGTATTATACTAGCTAGGCTATTTATAAAGTCGGTTACTATAGTTTCCGGTCCGGGATAAGGAATAGTGTTTACTAGGCTAGCGCCTAAGCGGTCCTATATAAAAGCTAAATACTTACTTTTAGATTTATTAGCCGCCTTTACTAATCGGATTACCTTATCTATAAAGACACGGATATTATAGCGGGTAATTATATTGTCTAGGGTATATCGCTCACGTCTTAGCTTATACTCGGCTTCCTCTTAAAGTAATTAGAACCTTTCCTATAGGGCTGTCTTTTATTCCGTAATAGTTACCGTTATAGTAAGGTACGAATATCGTCCCTTATCGAGGCTTATAAACTATATAGAGGCCTTACTTAATAAATAACGGGTTAGTCCGCGGGGAAGAGACTAGCGGTGCTAGGCACTTAGGCTGGTATACTAGTCTATTACGTTAATAAAGCAGAAGATGTTTATATAGATTAGTTTAGTTCCTTTAGTCTTAAGATCCTAGTCGGTAGCGAAGTATAAGGGAGACTTAAAGTAGCCTAAGTCGTTGGCCTTAAACCGGTGCCTCTAATTATTATGCTAGCTAAGGATAGTAAGTAAATCCGATTATCGTATATATAGATATAGTTCTGGGTAGCTAACGCCCGGCGTGTTTCTTAGGGAATGACCTACGCCGGGGGGGTTATATCCAGGGGCATTATTATCCGGAGGGGCTATCCGGTACTATTAGTATTCCGGATTTCTATTATTCCTGGTTCTAATATCCTTGATTTAGGTATAAGGGTAGTATATAATATCGGAGGGTATACGGCTTATATAATTATTATAGTAGCTTATAGTATCGGCTTATTAACTTTTATAGTTAAAGAGTAGTATAAGGTTATCGGGCGTTTAGGTATAGTCAGGCGTTCCTTTAAAAGGTTTAGCGTACTTTAAAGAAGGGCTTTCTATTATAGTTTCGGGGAAACTTCTAACTAGCTATTCGACTATACTTATAGCAGGGCAGAATAAAAGCGATTCCGATCCCTTAACGTTAATCTTTAGTTCTACTAGCAGAGAACTATTATTAGCGGTAAAGGGGGCTAACTTCTTTCCCTTAGCTACGCTACTTCGGGGTCCCACTATAGACTTATAAAGGTCGATATATTCGGGCTCCTTATTTAGCTAACTATAGAATACTTTTATAAAAGAGTCGTGATAGGTAACCCACTTCGCGGGATAGGTTAGCTAAGGAGGCAGGATAGCTTTAAACACTCTTCCTCTAGAGGTCGTGGTGTAACTAGCTCCGCTAATACTAGGGAAGTTCCCTGCTTACTCGGTTATAGAGAGGCGTAGCCGGTATACGGGTAAAAGAACCTTTTTAGCTATATCTAGATAGGCGTTCGTTATTACGGCGAGGGGACGTATACCTTTTAGATCCCTTAGCGTTAGGGGAGAGTCTAGGAGAACGGGGTAAGGACCGTCGGTTATTATTAAGCGGGTTCCACGATAATGCTATTAAGTATTCGATAAGTCGTTTTAGATACGGGCCTATCGGATAACTAGTACTCGTAGACTCTTATACTTATCACTTACTCGCCTACTCCTAATAAAGGGGAGGCGCTTTACTTAGTGGATTACGGTTAACCGGTACCGCTTCAGCTATATTTATACTTAGGGCGCTATATATAGCTGTTTAACTAAATAGGGGTTTAGTACGTAGACCTCTATATATTACGCTAAAGGGCTAGTAGATATAGTAAGGAATATATAGCTAAGTAGTTCCTTATCGGCGCTATTAGACTATAGCTTAATAGTCGCTGCTTATCGCCTAGTCCTATTTAAGGGGAGGCACTTTATTAACGACGGATAGTTATTTATCCTAGGATCGCCTAACTAGAATAGTCTTTATAGTCGTTTAATAGGATCCGTATACGAACCTTACTAAGATCGAATAATCTTATCTTAGTTACTATTATTTAATATATACTAACCGTATATATCTTTAGTATAACTAGCTAGTTATAGGTTAATCGTACTAAGTAAGGCCGAATAATTATATTAGCTAGAATTAAGGAAAGGAAAGGAAAAGGCCTATAGAGAGGTATAGGATTTACTAGGTTTATACGAATCCGCGGTAAGGGCAGCGCGAGGTCCGAGCATCGGAGCTATATACTAATTAGCGGTTCCGGCCTTATACCGGAACTATACTTTTAAAGAGTTAACCCGTGATATTACCCCCCCCCCC